>NC_034178.2:242410-258984 GCF_002021735.2 Oncorhynchus kisutch | reverse complement strand
ACACACCTCTGGACATCTCTGGACTCTCCGCGGTCAAACCGTCAATGTAGCTGTGTGTGTGAACTTTAATTAAACTATTCGAACACCCCATCGATACGGACTGGGACACAAAGCTCGGGAAGCTCCGTGTGTTGGAAGGCGCTGCGCGCTGCAGACATGGGTACTGTTCTGTCTCTGTCGCCGAGGTCAAGGAAGGCAGCGGGCGGTGTGTGTGTGGACGAGAAACCGGACCTTGCGACGGCGGGAAAACACAGGAGAAGAGCCTAAAGAAGCGCCACTCGGTGCTGCTCCATGCTCTGACGTGGAAGAGGCTGGTCGCCGCATCGGCCAAGAAGAAGAATGCCAAAAAGGTGAATCCCAAACCCGACGGCAGCCAGGCCAAATCCGATCCCTTGGTGGACCAGCTCAACACCGACAACATCAAGAAATCACAACCGTCCAACGGAATACTCGACCGAAAACCGACAGGGCCCAAACCCGGGCCAATTCCTGTGCCTGTTCCTACAGTACCGGACCAGACCCGGCGGCAGACCCAGAATGGACGCTTATTCATCTCCCCTCGGAGGGTGGTGGTGCAGGTGGGTAACGTGTGTGTGTGTGTGTGTGTATGTGCGCGCGCGCGCGTGTGTGTGTGCCTAACTGTTTGTGTTGTTCGTCCTCCAGGCTTCCACCGGCGAGCTCCTGAGGTGTCTCTCTGACTTTCTCTGCCGCCGCTGCTTCAAGCTCAAAGAGCTCACGGCCAATGAGGTCATCCTGTGGTTCCGTAACGTGGACCGGGCTCTGTTAGTGCAGGGCTGGCAGGACCAGGGCTTCATCACCCCGGCTAACCTGGTCTTCGTCTACTTGCTCTGCCGAGAGGCAGTGGAGGAAGACACGGTGTCTGAATACGAGCTGCAGGCGACCTTCCTCACCTGCCTGTACCTGGCCTACTCCTAACATGGAAACGAGGATCTCCTACCCGCTCAAGCCGTTCCTGGTGGAGTCCAGCCGGGAGGCATTCTGGGAGCGGGCCCTTGGTCTCATTGACCGGATGAGCGGGCCAATGCTGAGGATAACGCAGACCCGCACTACTTTACCGAGGTGTTCCAGGACCTGAAGAACGAGGGAGGGTCAAGGGGAGAAGGAGAAGGAGAAGAAGGAGAAGGAGAAGGAGGAAAGACGGAAAACGGATAGGCGAGTTGGATCGTTAAGAACTGGATGAGGGGAGGAGAGAGGGAGGGGGAGGGGGATTTGGTTTAGGATACGGTCGCGGACACCAGCCACACACCCGCCGGTTGTTTGAGCGGGATTGAATGTATACGCCTTGGTGAACCGGACTAACGCACGACGGGGATTTGATGGGAACCTGAGTCTGGAATCAGGAGGAGTCAGTCAACACGCCTAGCTTCACCTCGCCCCGTACCCGAACTGTCGTGTCATGTGTTCAGTCAAAGCTCGGGGAATCTAACGGACACTAACGGGACTTTGGGCGGAAAGAGATAGCTATAGTTAACTTTACTGCATGCTGTATAAAAAGTATTCTGATTGTATCGTTATTGTGGCTTTTGAGAAATGGATAGGCTATTATACGGTGGACTAAAGTGATAGCTTATAGCGCGTCAGTGTTTTGGGGAAAATGTTATATATTCGTTTCATAAGAGGGAGAACGACACCGTGCTCTCCAAGGGACTGGACTCAGTGGCGCGAGAGACGCTGCCTGCCCCCCACCCCCTCTGAACGTTGAATGTACTATTTTACCACTTCAAACCAACGGGATTCTTTACCGTTAATATGTGGCAACTGTTACTATGGTATTATAAAACGTTCTGTTTTATATATTGTACATTCAAAATATAAGTATAAATCGTTACAAACGGCCCCCGTGCCTCCCAGCAATGTTTAATTGAATTGCCTTGTGATTAATGTGATCAAGAACATGCAGTATGACGAACGCTGGAAGTTAGCCCTGTATGTAATAATCAGAGGTGTACACTTTCTGGACAGCTTTAGTTTTACTAGACCCAGAGCAACACCATCTCTATGACTGATTATAAGCCTACGACTCTGGAAACCTCAAACGACTAGCCAATAGCCTTCTACAGTGAAGCAACATGCAACAGCTGGGCTGGTACTGATGTCCGTGGGCACATAATGTCCCCAGCTGTGTTAAGGTCCTGGTCAACGAGGCTATAGGTCAAAACGAGTCAATCAAAGTTCAGATGAGATAGACCATCAAGCCATGCAGGTCAACACTGCGTCCATACTCAGATTTAGAACCTCTATAGACATATTGCTCAATTGACAAAATCAAGGTTTACTGGTGGGCTTTTTATAGAAAGAAAAACTGGAGTAGTGATCTCAGCGGCAGGCGGCCCTTGGATGAATGCAAGGCCTTCTTATTGTCGCTGTCCATGGTTCTGAAATCGAGTGGTGCTGAAACCTCGCTGCATGGGAGTGTGATAATGTTGCCTACTGGAGTTTAACAGTGATCTCATCTTCACCAGTGTCATCTTTTTTATCATCGTCATCATCTCCATTATCATCAACACCACCTCCTTCTTCTCCTCCTCATCACTATCTCCATCTGTGCGTGTGTGTTGCCATTCTATGATGACTCATCAGCTCGAGCGCAGAGCTAAAAATTTGTGAATAAAGGAAGACGGAACACGTGGTGCAGTTTTCCAAGCAGGTGATTGGATGAGTTTTGCTGCAGTCTGATAGAAGTGGCGCTGTGAAGAAGGAGAAGAGAGGAGGGGAGATACTGCGGAGTCGCGAGCCGGGGGAAGGTGGAATTCAACATTTTCTCTCCCAGCCGCTGCTGCATTCCCGTTCCGTCTCCAAGGCAACAACCGAGACAGCAATGGGGATAAGAAAGACAGACAGAGAGAGGAGGGAGAAAGAGAGAGCGAGAGAGACTTTACACCAGCTCACATGGCCATGAAGCAAAACGATAGAAAATATACAAAACTCGTCTCTAAACCTCCTCAAACTCATATCATCTGTTTCCTGATCAGGCTACAACAAATATGTATTAAAATAATGCTAATGTTTTGGATTTATTAGCCTCCTCATCTCCCAAAGAGGCACGCTTCTTCATTTAGCCTATTTTATTCCCACTCATTTTGTTGGGCGGCAAGGATAGACCTTATTTAAATCTCCATAGCTGCAATAATAATAATCAGTTTCTTTGACGTGATGTAGGCTACTGTTTGTGTCAATTAAGGGGGAAAACCGGTTATGCAACTTCACACCATCAGTAACAGCTTACGGAACACGGGTTACCATGGAGACGCCGCGGAGGCAGCAGGTTGCAGAGAGAAGGAAAGAGAGAGGAGAGAATCAATATTAAATTATTAGCCTACAACAGAGGTGACTTATGGCAAAGATGAACACATCTCATCTGCTCATAATGTAGGCTTATATATATATATATATACACACACACACACACACACACACACACACACACACACACACACACACACACACACACACACACACACACACACACACACACACAGATATTCTAAGGTATAATTACTTGTATTGTTACAATGTCTTAAAATGTATAACAGATGCCTCCTTACAATAACAGAGCATAGGGCTAAAAGATAAAGAGTAATTGTCCAGTGTTTCTAGATTTCTATGAAATATGACCTATAATTAATGACAATATGAGTGAAATAGCTTTCCTTCCTAAAAAATGGTAATTAAGTATGCTAAAAATCAGTTTTTCTGTGTAGGAATGGTGTGGGTTTAGCACAACAACAGAACGGTGTGGACATACACCGGCCATTAAAAATATTCACGCAAGTAGACCACTGATTGGCCAGCTCATCCTCCACATCATCCTCTATGTGTAAATAGCAAGCATTTTTTAAACCAGTCTGTTTGAGATACACGTTTGAGGTGGGATTTTTAAAGTGTTTTTTCCCCCTCCAATTTATGCTTTGGCCACAAATACGAGTATAAGATGAGTCAACAACATTATTTGGGTTTGAGTTAACAGAATGTGAACTTCTAAACGTTAGATTTTCACTGGACAGTTACGTTAACCAGTGAGGCCCATTGAACATGTTAGACACAGGATCAACTGGACACATTCAGCTTTCATCATTAAAGCAGGTGTACTTCTGAGAGGAGGTCAGAGGCCTTATTCACAAACTATCTCAGAGTAGAAGTGCTGATCCAGGATCAGTGGATTCAATATGATCTAATAAGGCAAAACTCATCCTAGATCAGCACTCCTTCTTTAAAGGTCCAATGCAGCTGTTTTAATCTCAATATCAAATCATATCTGGGTAAAAATGAAGTACCTTACTGTGATTGTTCCCAATTAAAATGGCCAAAAATAAACTAAAATAGCTTCTTAGCAAAGAGCAATTTTTCAAGCTAGAATTTAGCTAGGACTGGCTGGGAGTGGTCTGAGTGGTGGGGGGGAACTGAAAACTAGCTGTTATTGGCAGACAGGTTTAGAACTCTCTTTCTTATTGGTCTATTAACTAAATTACCGCCTGGGTCACCAGGCTGGCGGAAACTCCATCCCACCACAACAGACTGGGATTTCAGGAGGTCTTTTCAAACAGCTCTTACACTAAAAGGGCTTTATCAAAATGTTCACAATTACACATTATTATTACAACCTCCTCATGTGGAAATATATATAAAACACAGGAAATCACATTTTTGACTGCACTGGGCCTGTGAGCAGCTTTATGAATATGGGCCCCAGACTCATAGAAAACACATACTGTATGTAGCATAGCGATGGGGCTTCACAGAGTTTGGAAAACTTTGTTTCATTTAGAGCCTACTGTCATTATAAAGGCTGTTGGCAACTAAGGTTCCACTTCGGGTGAGAATTTGAATATTTATCATGGAATGCTAAGTGCTCTGTATCTATGAGCTGATGCCTCCACCTAGTGGTCCTAAAAGGAGTCACACTGTGTGTGTGTGTGACATTAACTAACATAACTATTTAACTACTCCCTCAACACTTTTAACCTTCAGTCCTTCACCCTCTATAGCAGTTAGTCCCATTTCACTGGCAAACGCATCATTTGCATGACCTGACCTGATAACATCTGGGCACACACACACACACACACACACACACACACACACACACACACACAGTGTTGTTATCATTTTGAGTGAAGTTGTTTTATGTTGTTTGAGCTTTTCAGCGTTGTGTGAGTGTTGTCCTGACACACACACCACACACACACACACACACAGTGTTGTTATCATTTTGAGTGAAGTTGTTTTATGACGTTTGAGTGTTTCAGCGTTGTGTGAGTGTTGTCCTGCTCCCCTGTAAGGTCAGACTGTTTGAATAGTGAGCAGAGGTGGAAATTACTTGCGCCACCCGTTACCAAGCAACCACATGTTAGCCTGGAAACTAATCTTCCTAAAGAGCAAATGTGAAAAACAGACTCCTGCCACCCAAACTCAGACAGATGGTGTGTGTGTGAGAGATGAAAGAGAGAGAGCGAGAGAGACCGAGACAAAGACAAAGACAGAGACAGAGAGAGAGACAGTGAGACAGAGAGAGAGACAGAGACAGAGGGACAGAGACCAAGAGAGTGAGACAGTGAGACAGAGAGAGAGACAGAGACAGAGGGACAGAGACCAAGAGAGTGAGACAGTGAGACAGAGAGAGAGCGACAGAGAGGTAGGCCTAAAGCCTCAGGGTTTCTCTTATCTCCTTTCTATCTCATTTAAGGGCCAATCAGAAACATGGAACACAACCTATTTGACAATCAGGAACTCCCAGGGTGTTTGCATGTTTAATTTGTGACACATTTGACTGTCTGTTAAAAGCACACACCCCTCAGGCACCAACAACACCTACCAATGTGCAGACACACACACCCCAGGCAGCAAGTCACCACGCAAGCTCCACCAAGACCCTCTTGACCTGTGAGTGTGTGTGTCATTATAGGCCTATTATTCATCTTAATTTAAATACATTTTATTCGACTTTATTAAACGTAGTTCGTTGTCAGACATTTGGTCCGGTTGGAGAGCTCTCCGCTGTGTCCGCCAGGCCGCACGCACGGCCCGTTAATGTTTAACCGATTCCTCCATCAGACTACCCTACTATTACCGTGCCATTTCAACCACACTGTTGGAAGGGACTTGGATCTCCGTGGTAGCATACGTCCCCGGTCCTATTCTCTCTGCCCACGAGAGAAAATGCAATGTCAATATTTACTAAATAATGAACAGGCACGCAACGGCCATTAGAACTCCGCTTCCATGTAGATAGTGCCCACCTGCTCAACACAAAGAACAAAGTAGAAAAAGTAATTTCAGAGATTTTCTTTGTATGTCTATGCGACAGCTATACAGGCCTCTATGCCTGCGTTGGTAGCCTATCTGCTCAAAACTGGGCTCTGATCCAATGACTTGTCCCTACTGGAATAGTGTAGAGCCGGATAATCTCTAATGAGTGGTCGATGGATTATATGTTTATAGCGCCTTTTCAAATTATATTCACATTTATTTGAACTTTATCCCCTTTTCCGTCTGCTTTGTTTTTGGTTGTTGCTTTGTTTTCACGCAGTTTTCCTGCACCTGCTTAACGCGAGCCGAACGAACAAAACGTCATCTTCATCATGTATTGTGCGCGCGGCTCAGCGTGAGGCAGGTGCAGATCTCTCTCCATTTGGAATGACGCTCACCTTCTCGAGAGGGAAACATTTAGGCAAAACACAGACAGAATAGACTCCAGGGGGAAGTCCAGAGACGGAGTTATGGAGTTGTCATTGGTGATGTACCGGTAGCCTAAAATAAATCAAATCAAGTTGAGTTGATGCTGACCAAAAGCTGTTTATTCGAAGCAGCAGATGATTTTATTTTGCATAAAGGAATTTCATAAAGCAGATTGTGAAAATAAAACTTTTGGGCAACATATATAACCTATCCTATAAGACTCACTTGAACATATATAACCTATCCTATAAGACTCACTTGAACATATATAACCTATCCTATAAGACTCACTTGAACATATATAACCTATCCTATAAGACTCACTTGAACATATATAACCTATCCTATAAGACTCACTTGAACATATATAACCTATCCTATAAGACTCACTTGAACATATATAACCTATCCTATAAGACTCACTTGAACATATATAACCTATCCTATAAGACTCACTTGAACATATATAACCTATCCTATAAGACTCACTTGAACATATATAACCTATCCTATAAGACTCACTTGAACATATATAACCTATCCTATAAGACTCACTTGAACATATAACCTATCCTATAAGACTCACTTGAACATATATAACCTATCCTATAAGACTCACTTGAACATATATAACCTATCCTATAAGACTCACTTGAACATATATAACCTATCCTATAAGACTCACTTGAACATATATAACCTATCCTATAAGACTCACTTGAACATATATAACCTATCCTATAAGACTCACTTGAACATATAACCTATCCTATAAGACTCACTTGAACATATATAACCTATCCTATAAGACTCACTTGAACATATATAACCTATCCTATAAGACTCACTTGAACATATATAACCTATCCTATAAGACTCACTTGAACATATATAACCTATCCTATAAGACTCACTTGAACATATATAACCTATCCTATAAGACTCACTTGAACATATATAACCTATCCTATAAGACTCACTTGAACATATATAACCTATCCTATAAGACTCACTTGAACATATATAACCTATCCTATAAGACTCACTTGAACATATATAACCTATCCTATAAGACTCACTTGAACATATATAACCTATCCTATAAGACTCACTTGAACATATATAACCTATCCTATAAGACTCACTTGAACATATATAACCTATCCTATAAGACTCACTTGAACATATATAACCTATCCTATAAGACTCACTTGAACATATATAACCTATCCTATAAGACTCACTTGAACATATATAACCTATCCTATAAGACTCACTTGAACATATATAACCTATCCTATAAGACTCACTTGAACATATATAACCTATCCTATAAGACTCACTTGAACATATATAACCTATCCTATAAGACTCACTTGAACATATATAACCTATCCTATAAGACTCACTTGAACATATATAACCTATCCTATAAGACTCACTTGAACATATATAACCTATCCTATAAGACTCACTTGAACATATATAACCTATCCTATAAGACTCACTTGAACATATATAACCTATCCTATAAGACTCACTTGAACATATATAGCCTATCCTATAAGACTCACTTGAACATATATAGCCTATCCTATAATATAAGACTCACTTGAACATATATAGCCTATCCTATAACACTCACTTGAACATATATAGCCTATCCTATAAGACTCACTTGCCTGCATTGAAGGTGCACAGCTGGATATGAAGATGCCTTGTTGGTCAGAACCGTGACGTCCTCTCTCTCATGGGTGGGTATAGCCTTCAGACCCTGCTCGAGCCAGTGTCCTGGATTTATAGGTGGTTTAACACCGAGAACATGAGAAGGGCTGGGGGTTTGACTCTTCCCGGACACACCTGCTGCAGGACTATATGAACCCTAGACGCCGATCTAAGGCCAGTTTTTGGTTGAGTTTAGGATTTGGGGGAGGGTAAACTGAACCTAGATCTGTGCCTACGGGCAATTTACACACTCCCTCGCGATGGAATTGGCCAGGATCCGAGAGGGGCGCGGCGAGAGGTGGAGGGTTGTTCTACTCCATTTTGGGTGTTCCGGTACTGTCTGAAGAGCTTCGTATACAAACGTCACTTTTTCATGGTACACCTTTTGTCAAATTTGCCGTCAAAAGTAGATTGTTTTTGGGGGGCATTTAAGCTAACCCTTCCCTTAACCTAATTATCCTAACCTGCTACGTTACTTCCTAATCTGCTGCTTAATTAAACCTGCTACAAAAAGTCAATTTTGACAAAAGCTCCATCTCCTCTAGACAAAACCCTTTTCTCATACCCTCGTAGGCAGTTGCTCTTTAACGGATAGAGCTGATAAGGTTGATCGGTTGGAAACAGAGGGAAGAGGATGGAAAGATGTTGAACTTACTATATGCCTCAGGGAGGTGTGAATTAAGGGCTCAGAATTGTTTTACATAGTGTTTTTCCCAGTTTGGAAGGAAGCTTTTCAAAGGTATTTGAATATAGCAGGCCAAACCTAATCATGTCATACACTCCCCTATGAATGCTGGGAATGCAGTTTATGGGCTCCCGAGTGGCGCAGCGGTCTAAGGCACTGCATCTCAGTGCAAGAGGCTTCAATACAGTCCCTGGTTTGAATCCAGGCTGTATCACATCCGGCCGTGATTGGGAGTCCCCATAGGGCGGCGCACAAATGGCCCAGCGTCGTCCGGGTTTGGCCGGTGTAGGCCGTCACTGTAAATAAGAATTTGTTCTTAACTGACTTGCCTAGTTAAATCAAGGTTAAATAAAATATGTTGTGCCCAGTAGAAATAAATGGTAAATAATGTATGGTGTCATTTTGGAGTCACTTTTATTATAAATAAGAATAGAATATGTTTCTGAACACGTCTACATGATGCTCCCATGACTATGGATAATCATGAATAAATCGTGAATAATGAGGCATGAATATCATACCCTCCCCCAAAAACTCCCGTTATTGGTAATGGTGAGAGGATAGTATGTTTTGGGGGCATGATCGTTGTGCAGCTGTAACTTTCTCACTCATCATTATTCACTATTCATTCATGATTATATGTAATCATGAGAGCATCCACATGAATTTAGAATTGTTTAGAAGCATATTCTATTCTTATTTACAATAAAGAATAACACAATACATTATGTACCGTTCATTTCTACTGGACACACCATAATCCGAAACGCAAATGCATCCAAATGTCGAGTAACAGCATGATGTAGTAACTGCATGCTCGGAATATGGGAACAAATACTAACCTTTTGATTATATTTAATAAAGTACAAGTTAAATGTGTCCAAATACCTATGACACCTTCAAATGGGGAGACTAGACACATCATTTTTACATTTTTTATTGAACCTTTATCTAGGCAAGTCAGTTAAGAACAATTTTTTATTTACAATGACGGCCTAAAATAAAAACACATCATCCAAAACACAACCAAAACAAACAGCAAATGCATCCAACAAGTTTGTAGAGTCACAAGCTTGATGTAGTCATTGTGTGGTAGGAATATGGGACCAAATACTAAACTGTTGACTCAATTTACACAATAAGTGAATTTGTCCAAACACTTTTGAGACATCCAAATGGGGGGACTAGATACATAAAGCACATACATATTTAAATAGTAAACAGATATGTATGCAATACTCTCAAATAAAAGGTGACATTCTGTGCTGTTACCTCATATAAAATCCTAAATGCTGGAGTATAAAGATACATGTACAGTTTTAGCTTCACTGTCCAAATAAATGCATAGGGGAGTTTATATATATGATGATTACTATACAGTAGGGAAGGAACTCACACCAATCTTTGTACAAAGCCTGAGTGAGCCGCCCCTCGCGCCTGACTGACATTGCTTCTTTCTTTCCTTCCTTCCCTCTTCCCACTCACTTATCTACCTACCAATCAGTGATTACCTCTAGGAAGGAAGGAAGGATGCATCTGTAAGTATTGGTACAGAGCCTGACTTTATTTAGTGGACTCTAGCTCCCCCATGTGGTGGTCAGAACTTAAGTCTCATATTCATTAAGTGTCCCAGTGTATGAGTACTGATCTAGGATCAGTTTGACTTTTTAGATTATAATGAATGGACCAGAATTTAACCTGAGAGGCTTCATGAATACCAGCCCAGATCTTACTACTATGGCCCATTCCAGAAACAACCCCTAGGCCCTAGGCTCTATGGACCCGTCCAGAAACAACCCATAGGCCCTACCCTCTATGGCCCCGTCCAGAAACAACCCCTAGGCCCTACCCTCTATGGACCTGTCCAGAAACAACCCCTAGGCCCTACCCTCTATGGTCCCGTCCAGAAACAACCCCTAGGCCCTACCCTCTATGGCCCCGTCCAGAAACAACCCCTAGGCCCTACCCTCTATGGCCCCGTCCAGAAACAACCCCTAGGCCAAAACCTCTATGGCCCCGTCCAGAAACAATCCCTAGGCTCTACCCTCTATGGCCCCACCCAGAAACAACTCCTAGGCCCTACCCTCTATGGCCCCATCCAGAAACAACCCCTAGGCCCTACCCTCTATGGCCCCGTCCAGAAACAACCCATAGGCCCTACCCTCTATGGTCCCGTCCAGAAACAACCCCTAGGCCCTACCCTCTATGGCCCCTCCCAGAAACAACCCCTAGGACCTACCCTCTATGGCCCCGTTCAGAAACAACCCCTAGGCCCTACCCTCTATGGCCCCGTCCAGAAACAACCCCTAGGCCCTACCCTCTATGGCCCCGTTCAGAAACAACCCCTAGGCCCTACCCTCTATGGCCCCGTCCAGAAACAACCCCTAGGCCCTACCCTCTATGGCCCTGTCCAGAAACAACCCCTAGGCCCTATCCTCTATGGCCCCATCCAGAAACAACCCCTAGGCCCTACCCTCTATGGCCCCGTCCAGAAACAACCCCTAGGCCCCACCCTCTATGGCCCTGTCCAGAAACAACCCCTAGGCCCTACCCTCTATCGAATGTTTTCCCACACAAGGGAACAGATTCCATTACACCATAGCCTATGTGTGAACAGTATGTAGAATCCTGTGTGTGTTAATGTGGGAGGAAGTATGTAGAATCCTGTGTGTGTTAATGTGGGAGGATGTATGTAGAATCCTGTGTGTGTTAATGTGGGAGGATGTATGTAGAATCCTATGTGTGTTAATGGAGGAAGTTTGTAGAATCCTGTGTGTTAATAGAGGAAGTATGTAGAATCCTGTGTGTTAATAGAGGAAGTATGTAGAATCCTGTGTGTTAATATAGGAAGTATGTAGAATCCTGTGTGTTAATAGAGGAAGTATGTAGAATCCTGTGTGTTAATAGAGGAAGTATGTAGAATCATGTGTGTGTTAATGGAGGAAGTATGTAGAATCCTGTGTGTGTTAATAGAGGAAGTATGTAGAATCATGTGTGTTAATAGAGGAAGTATGTAGAATCCTGTGTGTGTTAATGTGGGAGGATATATGTAGAATCCTGTGTGTGTTAATGTGGGAGGATGTAGAATCCTGTGTGTGTTAATGTGGGAGGATGTAGAATCCTGTGTGTGTTAATAGAGGAAGTATGTAGAATCCTGTGTGTGTTAATGTGGGAGGAAGTATGTAGAATCCTGTGTGTGTTAATGTGGGAGGATGTATGTAGAATCCTGTGTGTGTTAATGGAGGAAGTTTGTAGAATCCTGTGTGTTAATAGAGGAAGTATGTAGAATCCTGTGTGTTAATAGAGGAAGTATGTAGAATCCTGTGTGTTAATAGAGGAAGTATGTAGAATCCTGTGTGTTAATAGAGGAAGTATGTAGAATCCTGTGTGTTAATAGAGGAAGTATGTAGAATCCTGTGTGTTAATGGAGGAAGTATGTAGAATCCTGTGTGTTAATAGAGGAAGTATGTAGAATCCTGTGTGTGTTAATAGAGGAAGTATGTAGAATCCTGTGTGTGTTAATGAGGGAAGCCTGCAGTCAAAGAGTGTACATGTACATTACACTGTATATGAAGAGACACAACAAGGTTCCTATAGAAAGGCCGTATCACTCTAGCTTAGCATATTCACGACCGCCAAGCTAGCTACGGAGAACCACGTGATCACATTCAGTGCAGTATTCCATTGAAATAAAGTGATTTGTTTTACAAATTAGTCATTTTTGGCAAAATGTGCAAATGTGTAATTTATGGATAAATGTGTCATTTTGTCACATGGTGAAGACATTCAGCTACGTAAGAGACTGTCTGGAAGCCAGCTCTCTGCTGGCTTCCTCTCAGCTCTCCACCCTCTCTGCTGTGGTCATCTGAGTTAATGTGCCAATAGCTATCCTCATTTCACTGGAAAAGAACACGGTTGTGTGACGTTTGACACTATGCATCGGTGCCTTCATAACGACAGACAGATACAGACAGACTACAGTATTAGTATCGACTACATACACATGTTCCATTTCAGAGATGAAAAATGGTCTTTATTACAAACCACCATACAGAACTCATAGAGGTGAGATAGCAGCCATTTTGCAAGTACACATCACTGTATAATAACCTGTATGGCTAAGAGGGGCTAGGTCCCAAATCACACCCTACTCCCCATATAGTGCACTCCTTCAGGCAAAAGTAGTGCACTACATGGGGAATATGATGTATTTTGAGTTTTGCCCAGAGCCTGTATAACCTGTGTAGTATGAAGCTATAGGCAGCAGTGCTGCCACTGCAGATACAAACCGGGGTTAGAAGTTACCCCCAGACACTGACCTAGGGTCAGTTTAGTGTTTCTACTCACGGTTAAGGTCAGATTGGGAAGAGAGTAACCTGATCCTAGATCTGTGCTGAAGGGCAACTTTTACCCTGAGCAGGGGAGAGTTGAAGGGTTAACTAGTTCAGCAGTTAATTAAAACCTGAAAATCCAATATGGCGGCAAGGCTTCTGTTTACTATGAAGGAGTTGGACTGTCGTGTTCCTCAGCTCCCTGTTGTCCTGTTAAATCATGTACATGTCTGTAAAATACTATTTACATATTTTCCAAAGAATGCATAATATTACGGTTCAAACTCTGGGTGACATTTAAAAGTATGAGGATGCACACTCTAGAGTCCTTCACACTGCCCAACAGCAGCTCTACAGGAACAGGAAACCACATCAAAGGGACACAGGGATTGATCAGTGAAAAAACACAGAGAACACAGGGGTTTCTATTCAATACAAACAGAACCCAAAGGACAACCAACACACACACACACACACACACACACACACACACACACACACACACACACACACACACACACACACACACACACACACACACACACACACACACACACACACACACACACACACACACACACACACACACACACACCATACATGCAAGCACTCATACACAAACGCACCCACACGCACACACACATACAGACGTTAACGTGACAATACTTCTCTTCTCTCTGTTTTCTATTCAGGTGAAAAACAGAATATATGAATCATATAAGAACTATATATACTTCATAATGCGCTCAGAGCTCTATTTACGTGGTGAGACTTTCGCTTTCTTTTACACATATTAACAAACAGGAAATGATGTCACCTCACCGGGGTCATGGGTTGGGGTGGATGGGTGAGGGTTCAGTCCATTTATTTTGACCCCCACGCCATGAAAGCAGAAACATCACGTGCTGACACTATGTTTTTTCACCGATATGTAAAAACAACCATTATTCCAACGTAATTTCTTGCTTGTCTCCAGCAGATATATTTTACCTTTGACCCTCCACTTGAGTCTGGTTCCTTAATGAGGTGGGAGAGTCTCTGACAGCTGTTCTCAGTCTTGTTTTATTCTAGAATCCCAGAGTTCCGGAATGACTGAGGCAGAAGCCCTTAGTGGCCTCATCAGTTTGGATGTTCCAAAGGCAACAGCCCCTAGTGACCTCATCAGTTGGGATGTTCCAAAGGCAGCAGCCCTTAGTGACCTCATCAGTGTGGATGTTCCAAAGGCAGCAGCCCTTAGTGACCTCATCAGTTGGGATGTTCCAAAGGCAGCAGCCCTTAGTGACCTCATCAGTGTGGATGTTCCAAAGGCAGCAGCCCTTAGTGACCTCATCAGTTGGGATGTTCCAAAGGCAGCAGCCCTTAGTGACCTCATCAGTGTGGATGTTCCAAAGGCAGCAGCCCTTAGTGACCTCATCAGTTGGGATGTTCCAAAGGCAGCAGCCCTTAGTGACATCATCAGTGTGGATGTTCCAAAGGCAGCAGCCCTTAGTGACCTCATCAGTTGGCAGCGGCCCTTAGTGGCCTCATCAGTTTGGGTGTTCCAAAGGCAGCAGCCCTTAGTGTCATCATCAGTTGGCAGCGACCCTTAGTGGCCTCATCAGTTGGGATGTTCCATAGGCATACTGTGTGTCCATTCACTTCAAATCCCTCTGTCTGGACCTGCAGCTCTCTGGCCTCTTTTCACCAGTGTGAGGAAATCCAGTAGTTGGTTACTAGTGTTCATGGTTGCTACCGGTTGTTGAGGATGTTTGCTATGTGTGTGTGATTGGTTTAACTGGGGCAGCTGACTGTATGTAACTGATGTAACTAGTTTAAACTATGTGTAACTATTTAGGACCAGTAACTAAGAGGTTGACAGATGTGTGTGATTGGTACTGGGTCTTACTGGCATCAGTGAAGTGTAACTGGGCCGTAACTGGTTATGTAACTGTTTATATCTGGTTCTAAACTGGTTATGACTGGTTCTAACTGGTAGTTAGTGGTTGAACAGGACGCTGCGCGGCACCCAGCCCTCTGCAGGCGGAGACTCCGTGTTGGCCGGTCGGTAGACCAGACACTGGCCATGTTGGTTGGATGCCAGAATCTGGACCCGTTCCCCGCGAAGTACCGTGATCTCATCCTCACGCACCGCACTGAAGTCCTGGATCACCAGCACCAGCTTCCACACACACACACACACACACACACACACACACACACACACACACACACACACACACACACACACACACACACACACACACACACACACACACACACACACACACACACACACACACACACACACACACACACACACACACACACACACACACACACACACAGAGAGGTATAAAACACTTGTTAAACACACTGCGCAGACATAATGAGTCACCAAGGTGAGTATCTACATGTTGTTGATAGCCATGCGTAACATACAGGTTATTATATGTACAGCATTAGTTCTTTGATACTATTTATAAGACAGTGTTCTCTCAGAGGAAACAATCAAGTTGATTCAATCTCATCTCACCTCGTTGTCCTGTGCCTCGCCGTCTGCCTGTGTGTGTGTGTTGTGTCCGTTAGGGGTGGGGGGCACAGAGGGAGGTCGGCCCGATGCTTTGGGGCCAAAGCCCGAGGGGGGTCGGGTGAGGAGGTTTGTTCCCCCACCCTCCTTCCTCTGGTACTCTATAGGAGACTGCAGAGCTGCACACACACACACACACACACGCACACACACACACACACACACACACACACACACACACACACACACACACACACACACACACACACACACACACACACACACACACACACACACACACACACACACACACACACACACATACACACATACACACATACACACACACACTCCTTTACCACATCATTTCTCAGTAATCACCAGGTAAAGATCTGCTGAAAAGGGGCTGTGGTGTAGAGTGGGGTAACACTTAACCCCCTTATGCATGCATTCATAAAGCCTTTATAGCAGTTCCATAAGACATTCTAACATCGGTCATAGGCAGTCATAAAGTGGTCCTACAGTTTCTTACCAGACAGGAAGTTGCTCTGTGTGTCCAGTAGCTCAGTGATGTGTGAGACCCACAGCTGTTTGACAGAGGGGCTGGCTGCCTGCAGGGTGAAACGCTCTG
>NC_034178.2:217410-237410 GCF_002021735.2 Oncorhynchus kisutch | reverse complement strand
ATGGCCATCAGTCCATCGCCTGTAGAGAGGAATTAGGCAGGGAAGGATGTTTTGAAGGTGTGTGTGTCTCGTACATGCGACCTCTCATGGCTTTGTTCTTCTGCTCTGTGTCTGACTGGTTGGAGCCCTCTGAGTCCTCAGGGTTGTTGCTATCTTTAATGATCTCCATGGGAGGTGGGAGGGGCGTGTGTGGATCCTCCTCCAGCTCCTCCTCTCCTCCACTCTGGACAGAGTCTTCACGGCTCTTCCCCTTCTGCCCACAGAAAGAGAGAGAGAGAGAGAAACAGAGAGAGAAAGAGAGAGAGAAACAGAGAGAGAAAGAGACCAGTTGAAAGTGATCCCATCAGACATCAAAAGCTTCCATATGATCATATGTATATGTTGCTGGTTATATGATCATATGTATATGTTGCTGGTTATATGATCATATGTATATGTTGCTGGTTGTATGATCATATGTATATGTTGCTGGTTATATGATCATATGTATATGTTGCTGGTTATATGATCATATGTATATGTTGCTGGTTGTATGATCATATGTTGCTGGTTGTATGATCATATGTATATGTTGCTGGTTGTATGATCATATGTTGCTGGTTGTATGATCATATGTATATGTTGCTGGTTATATGATCATATGTATATGTTGCTGGTTGTATGATCATATGTTGCTGGTTATATGATCATATGTATATGTTGCTGGTTATATGATCATATGTATATGCTGCTGGTTATATGATCATATGTATATGTTGCTGGTTGTATGATCATATGTATATGTTGCTGGTTGTATGATCATATGTATATGTTGCTGGGTGTATGATCATATGTTGCTGGTTGTATGATCATATGTATATGTTGCTGGTTGTATGATCATATGTTGCTGGTTATATGATCATATGTATATGTTGCTGGTTGTATGATCATATGTATATGTTGCTGGTTGTATGATCATATGTATATGTTGCTGGTTATATGATCATATGTATATGTTGCTGGTTGTATGATCATATGTATATGTTGCTGGTTGTATGATCATATGTTGCTGGTTGTATGATCATATGTTGCTGGTTGTATGATCATATGTATATGTTGCTGGTTGTATGATCATATGTGTATGTTGCTGGTTATATGATCATATGTATATGTTGCTGGTTGTATGATCATATGTATATGTTGCTGGTTGTATGATCATATGTATATGTTGCTGGTTGTATGATCATATGTTGCTGGTTGTATGATCATATGTATATGTTGCTGGTTGTATGATCATATGTTGCTGGTTGTATGATCATATGTATATGTTGCTGGTTGTATGATCATATGTATATGTTGCTGGTTATATGATCATATGTTGCTGGTTATATGATCATATGTATATGTTGCTGGTTGTATGATCATATGTTGCTGGTTATATGATCATATGTATATGTTGCTGGTTGTATGATCATATGTATATGTTGCTGGTTGCGGTGAAGTGTGTGTATCAGATTGTGTAAGTGCGTGTGTCATACCATGTGTGTACGTAAACTTGCTACAGTGTGTATCGTACCAGGTGTGTGTTAGCGGTGAGCGGCGTGGTTAGCTCGGGCCGGTTGTCTCGTCTCCTGGTGCGTAGTGGAGGTTTTTTCCCCTGGCTGTCGGCTTTTCCCTGGCTCAGTCTCCTCACTGGGCTGGTCAGCCAGCGCTTCAATGTGTTCCCGGTACCAGAACCACTCCGCTTGGGCCCCGGGGAGCCCACGTTCACACCAGGAGAACCAATAGACACTCCGCCGGGGGAACTGATGGACACACCGCCAGGACCGGAGCCCAGGGATGTCTGGGACTGGAGAGATGCTACAGAGTCTGATCTGACCTCTGAACCTACAGGGCTGGGCTCTGGAGAAAGAGAGGGAGGGAGTAACGGACAGCGGGAGAGATAGGAAGGTAGGGATGGTGGGAGAGAGGGATGGAGAGAGGAAGTGAGAGAGGGATGGAAGAGGGAGGCAGAGAATTTTTTCATTTTTTCCCTCGTCAATCTATACACAATACCCCATAATGACAAAGCAAAAACAGGGTTTTGACATTTTTGCAAATGTATTAAATATAAAAAATAAACAGAAATATTATATAAATATAAAACCAGTAAGTATTCAGACCCTTTGCTATGAGATTTGACATTGAGCTCAGGTGCATCCTGTTTCCATTGATCATGTTTCTACAACCTGATTGTAGTCCAAAAGGGGGAAATTCAATTGATTGGACATGATTTGGAATGGCACACACCTATCTATATAAGGTCCCACAGTTGACAGTGCATGTCAGAGCAAGGAAATGTCTATAGAGCTCCGAGACGGGATTGTGTCGAGGCACAGATCTGGAGAAGGGTACCAAAACATTTCTGCAGCATTGAAGGTCCCAAAGAAGGGAGACACGTCGCCGTTCATCGCGGAAGTCGAAAGCGGCGTCCTCCACTCTCTGAGCCCTCTGCAGTGACGGGATTCCTGAATGGGCTGCCGACATCGAATAGCTTCACTGCGCCGGAGCCTGTTGTCCCGGGACCATCTTCTCATGGAGCGTGGGAGGCTCCTTCCGTATCGGCCAACGTTGTGATGGCATCGCCAGGGTCTAAGGTGGGTTCTGCTTCACTGTGGTTACGGTGGGCTCTAGGGTATTGGACTGATCAGAAGTCATGCCCTCCTGGCTGTTGTCATCAAACATTGGAAAGGTTCTTGGTGAACTAAGTTGATGTGAAGACAATATTAGCATGACATGTAAGTCAGTTTTCACCATCTCCTCTGGTCACTGTGAGACTTCCACATGTATCTGAAAGTGGTGACATGCCTAATGGTGCTCACCGGAGAAATGTCATTGCTATTCCTACTTTGTTTTATTTTCCTAATAGGTATAATTCAATCTTTGAGTCTCCTGTTGTTCTGAAATCTCAAAGTAATCTGACTATTATTGAAACTCTGTGATTTTAAATGCAGAAAAGGTTTGACATTTTTACATCTTAACATTCATAGTTTATTACCTAAAATGGATAATGTCATGATCTGGGCCTCTCAGGCAGACCCTGATATTTTATTTTTGATCTGAAACCTGGTTAAAACTTCTTCGGGATAGGGGGCAGTATTTTCACATCCGGATGAAAAGCGTGCCCAAAGTAAACTGCCTGTTACTCAGTCCCAGGATATGCATATGCATGGTAGTATTGGATAGAAAACACAGACAAAATAACGTCTGTGAGTATAACAGAACTGATTTGACAGGCAAAACCCCGAGCACAATCCATCCAGGGGGAAAAAATGTTGAAGTCATTGTGTTTTCCAATGCTTTTCTATGGGAAACCTGATTTATTGGGGCCCAGATTGCAGTTCCTATGGCTTCCAATAGATGTCAACAGTCTTTAGAAATGTTCAATGTTTTTCTTTTGAGAAATGAAGAAGTAGTGCTAATTCATTCCATGTGTCACTCAGAAGGTCTCTAGTATTTTGGTGCGCGTAAACAAGAGCGCGCTCTGTGTTGTTTTTCTTTGTTATTGGAAACTGTTTATCCCGTCTTAAATTGGATCGATTATTTACATTTTAGGGTACCTGAGGTTGGATTAAAAACGTTGTTTGAAAT
The DNA here is from genome assembly GCF_002021735.2 of Oncorhynchus kisutch. Lineage (NCBI taxonomy): Eukaryota > Metazoa > Chordata > Actinopteri > Salmoniformes > Salmonidae > Oncorhynchus > Oncorhynchus kisutch. The sequence goes on along the minus strand of NC_034178.2, from coordinate 233,801 downwards.
ATTTGGACCAAGTTTACAGGTAACTTATTAGATACTTTGTAGTCATGTTGGGCAAGTTGGAACCGGTGTATTTCTGAATCAAACCTGCTAAATAAATGGACATTTTGGGGATATAAAGAAGGAATTTATCAAACAAAACGACCATTCATTGTGTCACTGAGACATTTGGGATTGCAAAAAGATGAAGATCGTCAAAGGTAAGGCATTTATTATAGCGTTATTTCTGACTTGTGTCGCACCTGCCTGGTTGAAAAATGATTTTCATGTTTTTGTATGAGGGGCGCTGTCCTCAGATAATCAAATGGTGTGCTTTCGCCATAAAGCCTTTTAGAAATCGGACACAGCAGCTGGATTAACAACAAGTTAAGCTTTATTTTTATGTATTACACTTATATTTTCGTGAATGTTGAATATTTATATTTCTGTAGTTTGAATTTGGCGCTCTGCAATTACACCGGATGTTGTCAAATCTATCCCGCTAACGGGATTGGCGCTTTAAGGGATCCCTAAGAGGTTTTAACTGATAAAACCCTGGACTCTGAGGTTGCTATGGATGGTTACAATGTGTTTAGCGCTGATAGGAAAGACAAAGGGGGTGATGTTGCTATTTACACAAAGAATATTATTTCTGTGTCTCTGTTAAAGGCTACCTCCCATCCTAAACAATTTGAATTGTTGGCTTTAAGTCCTCAGTTGGGTTCAAACTCAAAAATAACAGTTATAGGAATCTATCGTCCACCCTCCGCCAAGACATGTGTACTAAATTAACTCACTGATTTATTTGCCATTTTTACTACCCCAGAGGTGTTAATTTCCGGAAATTTTAATCTTGCATGGGGAACGCAGGCTGCTGACTATTTAAAATATTTTTGTACTAATCTAAATTTGACCAAAGGTGCTTCAACAAACTACTGAGTAGAACAGTACTGGGTCTTAAGTACTGGGTCTTAATACTTATGTACATTTTATATTTCAAAATATATATATTATAAATGTAAATAAAATCTACAAACCTGTTTTTGCTTTGTCATTATGGGGTATTGTGTGTAGATTGATTAGGTGGAAAAACGATTTAATTTATTTTAGAACAAGGCTGTAACGTAACAAAATGTGGAAAAAGTGAAGGGGTCTGAATACTTTCTGAAAACACTGTATATACAAACTTTAGTTTAAATGAGTGGATTTGGCTGTTTCAGCCACACCGGTTGCTGACGGGTGTATAAAATTGAACACACAGCCATGCAATCTACATAGACAAACATCGGCAGTAGAATGGCCTTAATTAAGAGCTCAATGACTGTCAACGTGGCACAGTCATAGGATGCCACCTATCCAACAAGTTATTGTGAAGTGGAAATGTCTAGCAGCAACAATGGCTCAGCAGCGAAGTGCTAGGCCACACAAACTCACAGAACGGGACTGCCAAGTGGTGAAGCACGTAGCGCGTATAAATCGTCTGTCCTCGGTCGCAACACTCCCTACCGAGTTCCAAACTGCCTCTGGAAGCAACGTCAGCACAAGAACTGTTCGTCGGTGGCTTTAGGAAATGGGTTTCCATGGCTGAGCAGCCGCACACAAGCCTAAGATCACCCTGCGCAAAGCGTCGTCTAGAATGGTGTAAAGCTCGACGCCATTGGACTCTGGAGCAGTGGAAACGTGTTCTCTAGAGTGATGAATCACGCTTCACCATCTGGCAGTCTGAAAGACGAATCTGGGTTTGGCGGATGCCAGGAGAACGCCACCTGCCCGAATGCATATTGCCAACTGTAAAGTTTGGTGGAGGAGGAATGGTTTGGGTTAGGCGCCAGTGAAGGGAAATAACGCTACAGCATATAATGACATTCTAGACAACTCTTTGCTTCCAACTTTGTGGCAACAGTTTGGGGACGGCGCTTTCCTGTTTCAGCATGACAATGCCCCCATGCACAAAGCGATGTCCATACAGAAATGTTTTTTTTCGAGATCCATGTGGAAGAATTTGACTGGCCTGCACAGATCCCTGACCTCAACCCCATCGAACACCTTTGGGATGAATTGGAACACCGACTGCAAGCCAGGCCTAATTGCCCAACATCAGTTCCCAACCTCACTAATGCTCTTGTGGCTGAATGGAAGCAAGTCCCCGCAGCAATGTTCTAACATCTAGTGGAAAGCCTTCCCAGAAGAGTGGAGGCTGGTATAGCAGCAAACTGGGGACCAACTCCATATTAATGCCCATGATTTTGGAATGTAGTTTACCCCCAACCCCCTCCTAAAGATATAGGTTTTGAAAGGAATATCTCTCAAAGTATTGTAAGTGTGTTGTTGTTCAATAGGACTGTAGAAGGGAAGAGAAAGGGTGGGAAGAAGGGTGGGTGGAGGGAGAGAGAGAGGGAGGGAGGGAGGGTGGAGGGAGAGAGGGAGGGAGGGTGGAGGGAGGGTGGAGGGAGAGAGGGAGGGAGGGAGGGAGGAGGGAGAGAGAGCGGGAGGGAGGGAGGGAGGGTGGGAAGAAGGGTGGAGGGAGAGAGAGAGGGAGGGAGGGTGGAGGGCGAGAGAGCGGGAGGGAGGGAGGGAGGGTGGGAAGAAGGGTGGAGGGAGAGAGAGAGGGAGGGAGGGTGGAGGGCGAGAGAGAGGGAGGGAGGGTGGAGGGAGAGAGAGAGAGGGAGGGTGGAGGGAAGAGAAAGGGTGGGAAGAAGGTGGGGTGGAGGGAGAGAGAGAGGGAGGGAGGGAGGGAGGGAGAGAGGGAGGGAGGGTGGAGGGAGAGAGGGAGGGAGGGTGGAGGGAGAGAGAGCGGGAGGGAGGGAGGGTGGGAAGAAGGGTGGAGGGAGAGAGAGAGGGAGGGAGGGTGGAGGGCGAGAGAGAGGGAGGGAGGGTGGAGGGAGAGAGAGAGAGGGAGGGTGGAGGGAAGAGAAAGGGTGGGAAGAAGGGTGGGTGGAGGGAGAGAGAGAGGGAGGGAGGGAGGGTGGAGGGAGGGAGGGTGGAGGGAGAGAGAGAGGGAGGAGGGTGGAGGGAGAGAGGGAGGGAGGGAGGGTGGAGGGAGAGAGAGCGGGAGAGGGAGGGTGGAGGGAAGAGAAAGGGTGGGAAGAAGGGTGGGTGGAGGGAGAGAGAGAGGGAGGGAGGGTGGAGGAGAGAGGGAGGGAGGGTGGAGGGAGAGATAGAGAGAGGGAGGGAGGGTGGAGGGAAAGAGAGAGGGAGGGAGGGAGGGTGGAGGGAGAGAGAGAGGGAGGGAGGGTGGAGGGAGAGAGAGAGAGAGAGAGGGAGGGAGGGAGGGAGGGAGGGAGGGAGGGAGGGAGGGAGGGAGGGAGGGAGGGAGGGAGGGAGGGAGGGAGGGAGGGAGGGAGGGAGGGAGGGAGGGAGGGAGGGAGGGTGGAGGGAGAGAGAGAGGGAGGGAGGGTGGAGGGAGAGAGGGAGGGAGGGAGGATGGAGGGAGAGAGAGAGAGAGGGAGGGAGGGAGGGTGGAGGGAGAGAGGGAGGGAGGGTGGAGGGAGAGAGAGTGGGAGGGAGGGAGGGTGGGAAGAAGGGTGGAGGGAGAGAGAGCGGGAGGGAGGGAGGGAGGGTGGGAAGAAGGGTGGAGGGAGAGAGAGAGGGAGGGAGGGTGGAGGGCGAGAGAGAGGGAGGGAAGGTGGAGGGAGAGAGAGAGAGGGAGGGTGGAGGGAAGAGAAAGGGTGGGAAGAAGGGTGGGTGGAGGGAGAGAGAGAGGGAGGGAGGGTGGAGGGAGAGAGGGAGGGAGGGAGGGTGGAGGGAGAGAGGGAGGGAGGGTGGAGGGAGAGAGAGCGGGAGGGAGGGAGGGTGGGAAGAAGGGTGGAGGGAGAGAGAGAGGGAGGGAGGGTGGAGGGCGAGAGAGAGGGAGGGAGGGTGGAGGGAGAGAGAGAGAGGGAGGGTGGAGGGAAGAGAAAGGGTGGGAAGAAGGGTGGGTGGAGGGAGAGAGAGAGGGAGGGAGGGAGGGAGGGAGGGTGGAGGGAGGGAGGGTGGAGGGAGAGAGAGAGGAGGGAGGGTGGAGGGAGAGAGGGAGGGAGGGAGGGTGGAGGGAGAGAGAGCGGGAGAGGGAGGGTGGAGGGAAGAGAAAGGGTGGGAAGAAGGGTGGGTGGAGGGAGAGAGAGAGGGAGGGAGGGTGGAGGGAGAGAGGGAGGGAGGGTGGAGGGAGAGATAGAGAGAGGGAGGGAGGGTGGAGGGAAAGAGAGAGGGAGGGAGGGAGGGTGGAGGGAGAGAGAGAGGGAGGGAGGGTGGAGGGAGAGAGAGAGAGAGAGAGAGAGGGAGGGAGGGAGGGAGGGAGGGAGGGAGGGAGGGAGGGAGGGAGGGAGGGAGGGAGGGAGGGAGGGAGGGAGGGAGGGAGGGAGGGTGGAGGGAGGGTGGAGGGAGAGAGAGAGAGAGGGAGGGAGGGTGGAGGGAGAGAGGGAGGGAGGGAGGATGGAGGGAGAGAGAGAGGGAGGGAGGGAGGGTGGAGGGAGAGAGGGAGGGAGGGAGGGTGGAGGGAGAGAGAGTGGGAGGGAGGGAGGGTGGGAAGAAGGGTGGAGGGAGAGAGAGAGGGAGGGTGGAGGGCGAGAGAGAGGAGGGAGGGTGGAGGGAGAGAGAGAGGAGGGAGGAGGGTGGAGGAGAGAGAGAGGGAGGGAGGGAGGGTGGAGGGAGAGAGAGAGAGAGGGAGGGAGGGTGGAGGGAGAGAGAGAGAGAGGGAGGGAGGAGGGAGGGTGGAGGAGAGAGAGAGGGGAGGGTGCAGGGAGGGTGGAGGGAGAGAGAGAGGGAGGGACGAAGGGTGGAAGGAGAGAGAGAGCGGTAGTGAGGGAAGTACAGCATGCTGGGTTGTCAAGAGAGTGAGAGAGAAGGAGGGAGGAGGAAAGGAGAGAGGGAGAAAAGGTGGGAGAGAGAGTGAGAGAGAAGGAGGGAGGAGGAAAGGAGAGAGGGAGGAAAGTGCAGGCTTTGGGGGGATGGCAGTTCCCTTTCTCAGGTAAACTTCCTCTGAGACAACAAACCCCAGACCACAGGAACTCTTGGTTTCTGTATGACTGACCCAACCGCACACACAGAAACAACAAACACACAAAGCCCAAGGATAAGTGTGTGTGAGTTTCCGGGTGGGTGGGTGAACGTATCTGGAGCAATTTCAGCAGGAATGAGTGAGCAAAACTGGACTAACTAGTATAACCTGAATAACTAGTCTAGTAGCCAAACAGACATGGACACAGACAGAGGCAGAGAGATGGAGTGAAGGAATTTCAGGTATGGCCACCAAATCTGTGTGTGTATGTGTGTTGTAAATGGGATATGTTAGAAGATCATAATTATTAATACATTCTCCTAGCCTGGCAAAACATCAGCACACACACACACACACACACACAGTCACTCACCTGTCTCATCAATCTCTCCCAGGATCCAACTCCAAACCCTGGAGCAAGAGCAACAGCCTTTCCCCCTGCGCATGCCTCCCCCCTACCACATTACCCAGACAGAGAGACAGACAGAGAGGAGGGATAGAGGTTCCTCTCCTAACTCCAGACTGAAACTCAACTCAACTCTGAGATCTAAACTGTTTAAAAAGGCGGAGTTAGAGCTGAACAGTTCTAAGGAAAGAGGCGGGATTAAGTTAGATAACTAGAGAAATTAAGTGAAATGATTGAGAGAAATTGTGTGTGAATGTGTGTCTGTGTGATCATGTAGTTCATGTGTGTTACACTCTAAAGTAGGACACTGCAGTTTTCACCTGCTGTGCTTCTACTAGTATTGTTTCCCATGCCGTACACACGTACACACACACACACACACACACACACACACACACACACACACACACACACGTACACATTCACACACACACACACACACACACACACACACACACACACACACACACACACACACACACACACACACACACACACACACACACACACACGCAGGATGTGTGTGTTGGGTTTTAACTTTAGCGTCAATGTTTGACAGTCAGGTCAATGTATAAACCTCTGAACGCCACCTGTGGCTTTACCTTTACCCTTGTGTGTGTGTGTGTGTGTGTGTGTGTGTGTGTGTGTGTGTGTGTGTGTGTGTGTGTGTGTGTGTGTGTGTGTGTGTGTGTGTGTGTGTGTGTGTGTACTGTATGTGTGTGTCTGTGTGCGTGTTCTCAGCTCAGGCAGGAATTCTTTATTCTGACCTGCCACAACACACACACACAGAGGGAGTCCCATAGTGAGTTTCAGGGACTACACTAAACTGTATTTATAATGCAGAGGTAAAATATTAAAGACTGTTTGTTTGGGTGAACGCACGTCAGACTGAATTACCACCATCTAAAGTTGCTTTCTGTTTCTGCTCTTTTCTTCAATTCTCTTGTTGCCTGCCTTCCCTCTCTCTCTGTCTGGAGTCACAAAACACTCCTTACGCAAAAACGTAAGAAGCTGCTTAAGAAAAAAAAAAGTTAATAAGATTTGCAATTCCTCAACAATATCTTAATGATTTTCTCACGAACTTCTTAAATATCTTCTTACAAATCTTCTTAAGATGTTTGTTGCTAGGCAACCATCTTAGCTAGCTATATGTCTAGCAGTGGCAATCATGTTAGCATATTTCTTACTGAGATTACTGTTCTAAAACATGTTCTTGGGTTTAAAAGAATCAATAGTGAAACTTTCAGATGAGGTTTGTGAGTCAATTAAACATGTTCCTTTGCTTTCATGAGCTTTTTCTCTCACTGCCCTGAGTTGAAGACAAAGGGTTTAGCTGTCCTTTTTCTCTCACTGCCCTGAGTTGAAGACAAAGGGTTTAGCTGTCCTTTTTCTCTCACTGCCCTGAGTTGAAGACAAAGGGTTTAGCTGTCCTTTTTCTCTCACTGCCCTGAGTTGAAGACAAAGGGTTTAGCTGTCCTTTTTCTCTCACTGCCCTGAGTTGAAGACAAAGGGTTTAGCTGTCCTTTTTCTCTCACTGCCCTGAGTTGAAGACAAAGGGTTTAGCTGTCCTTTTTCTCTCACTGCCCTGAGTTGAAGACAAAGGGTTTAGCTGTCCTTTTTCTCTCACTGCCCTGAGTTGAAGACAAAGGGTTTAGCTGTCCTTTTTCTCTCACTGCCCTGAGTTGAAGACAAAGGGTTTAGCTGTCCTTTTTCTCTCACTGCCCTGAGTTGAAGACAAAGGGTTTAGCTGTCCTTTTTCTCTCACTGCCCTGAGTTGAAGACAAAGGGTTTAGCTGTCCTTTTTCTCTCACTGCCCTGAGTTGAAGACAAAGGGTTTAGCTGTCTTGGAATGAACAACATTTACAATAACTTTATTTCCAAGAATCAAATTTCTTCTTGACTTTTTACTTAAGGAGAAACATAAGAACATTTCCAATGAACTTTTTGAGGAACAGCAAGTTTGCTTAACTTTCTTCTTAAGTCTATCGTTAAGGAAAACATGGCAGTTAAGAAGAAATGTCTTCTTAAGAAGGTTTTGTGAATCTGGGCCCTGACTTGCTACGTATATCAAATGGAACTGTTCATGGAGTATTTTAATGAAGGTTTAGAGTTATGCACGTCAGCATTTTGGCAGTTGAGAAGGTTCTTGAGTGGGATGTTGAAATTTCCTCTAGATTAAACAGGAAATTAACAGCAGCAGAGAGGAAGTGACCCAAGAACAATAATACCACTTCCTATTTGAAGGCAGCCAGACTGGACTGACACAGGTCACCATAACAACCAGAGATGGAGTTGTGTTTCTGAGCCTCCAAGAGTGAGAAAGTACCTCTGCAGAACTCACCAAGGTAAAACCACTAAGAATTCAGCTAAAACAACAAACACTTTTTACAAAAGTATCAAAATGATTTTCCTAACGGAGCTCCCCATACGTTCCCATGCATTCCACCCCAGAACTCCGTCAGTCTCACCTTTCCCAGCGGTGGTGGCAGGCATCAAGCCGTCCATGTCAGCGCTGTGGGAGTGGGAAAGACAGAGGGCAGTCATGGGTACCAGGCCCTCCTGTGGGGGGGTGTGGTCTGTGGTCCTGACCAGACACCAGCCCGATCGCTCACTGGACCGCTCCACTAGCTCCACGGTCTGACCGCAACGAACACTCAGCTCCTCAGCCCCGCCCGCCGAGAAGTCCAACAGGACCACGGTCAACTCACAGCCACCGGACAGCTAGAGAGGAGGGGGAGAGATGGCAGAGAAAGAGAAAGAGAGAGAGGGAGATAGATAGAGAGAGAGGGGAGAGAGGACAGAGAGAAAGAAAGAGAGAGAGAGGGAGAGAGATAGAGATAGAGAGAGTGAGAGAGAGGGGAGAGAGGACAGAGAGAAGAAAGAGAGAGAGGGAGATAGATAGAGATAGAGAGAGTGAGAGAGAGGGGAGAGAGGACAGAGAGAAAGAAAGAGAGAGAGGGAGATAGATAGAGATAGAGAGAGTGAGAGAGAGGGGAGAGAGGACAGAGAGAAAGAAAGAGAGAGAGGGAGATAGATAGAGATAGAGAGAGAGTGAGAGAGAGGGGAGAGAGGACAGAGAGAAAGAAAGAGAGAGAGGGAGATAGATAGAGATAGAGAGAGTGAGAGAGAGGGGAGAGAGGACAGAGAGAAAGAAAGAGAGAGAGGGAGAGAGATAGAGAGAGTGAGAGAGAGGGGAGAGAGGACAGAGAGAAAGAAAGAGAGAGAGGGAGATAGATAGAGATAGAGAGAGTGAGAGAGAGGGGAGAGAGGACAGAGAGAAAGAAAGAGAGAGAGGGAGATAGATAAAGAAAGAGAGAGAGGGAGATAGATAGATAGAGATAGAGAGAGAGTGACAGAGAGGGGAGAGAGGACAGAGAGAAAGAAAGAGAGAGAGGGTGTGTTAACATTGTGTAAAATGAGTGGCCTCAGGTTGTCTAGCGGTTAGTCCCCACTCATTTAATAAAGAAAGAAAACATTGTGTAAAATGTGGTCATTTCAAAGCATTTCAAATGAGCTAAAGCTTCGAGAGAGAAGTGAAAGTATAGAGTATAAGTAACAGTCTATGAACGACAGGAAAGACTGAGGGATGAGAAGTTGTGGTCTTAACGTTGACACTGGTATGCAGGGCAGGGCAGAGCACAGACAGGCACACTATACCACATAGTCTCACTCGTAAATCCTCCCAAATGACCTCTCTTGACCCCCCTTGTCTTACCCCCATAAACCAGTTCTGATTGAATTGGTTCAATGAGCCCTGAAACTCTGGGTTGCCAGTTTGATTGAATTGGTCCAATAGCCCTGAAACTCTTGGTTGCCAGTTTTGATTGAATAGTGTCAATAACCCTTAAACCTCGGGTTGCCAGTTCTGATTGAATAGGGTTCGATAACCCTGCAACTCTGGGTTGCCAGTTTTGATTGAATAGGGTTCAATAGCCCTGAAACACTGGGTTTCCAGTGAGTGATTCCAGCCCTAGGTGTTTTGAAACACCTGACTAGAGCATGACCTGATCCTTATGGTACAGACAGCAGAAGGAAAACACTCACAACAAGAGAGAGAGAGAGAGAGAGAGGAGGGGAGAGACAGGGAGAGAGAGAGAGAGAGAGAGAGAGGGGAGGGGAGGGGAGGGGAGGGGAGGGGAGGGGAGGGGAGGGGAGGGGAGGGGAGGGGAGGGGAGGGAGAAAGAGAGAGAGAGAGAGAGAGAGAGAGAGAGAGAGAGGATGGGGAGAGACAGGATAGGGTATAAGAGAGAGAGGAGGGGAGAAACAGGATAGGGTATGAGAAAGAGAAGAGGGGAGAGATGGAGAGGGTATGGAGAGTGGTGGAGACAGTGAAAGAGAGAGAGGGAGAGAGAGAGAGAGAGAGAGAGAGAGAGAGAGTGAGGAGGGGAGAGACAGGGAGGGTATAAGAGAGTGGGGGAGACAGGGAAAGAGAGAGAGAGAGAGAGAGAGAGAGAGTGAGGAGGGGAGAGACAGGGAGGGTATAAGAGAGTGAGGAGGGGAGAGACAGTGAGAGAGAGGAGGGGAAAGACAGTGAGAGAGAGGAGGGGAGAGACAGTGAGAGAGAGGAGGGGAGAGACAGTGAGAGAGAGGAGGGGAGAGACAGTGAGAGAGAGGAGGGGAAAGACAGTGAGAGAGAGGAGGGGAGAGACAGTGAGAGGAGGGGAGAAACAGGGAGGAGGGGAGAGACAGTGAGAGAGAGGAGGGGAGAGAGAGTGAGAGAGAGGAGGGGAAAGACAGTGAGAGAGAGGAGGGGAGAGACAGTGAGAGAGGAGGGGAGAAACAGGGAGGAGGGGAGAGACAGTGAGAGAGAGGAGGGGAGAGACAGTGAGAGAGGAGGGGAGAAACAGGGAGGAGGGGAGAGACAGTGAGAGAGAGGAGGAGAGAGACAGTGAGCGAGAGGAGGGGAGAGACAGTGAGAGAGGAGGGGAAAGACAGTGAGAGAGAGGAGGGGAGAGACAGTGAGAGAGAGGAGGGGAGAGACAGTGAGAGAGAGGAGGGGAGAGACAGTGAGAAAGAGGAGGGGAAAGACAGTGAGAGAGAGGAGGGGAGAGACAGTGAGAGAGGAGGGGAGAAACAGGGAGGAGGGGAGAGACAGTGAGAGAGAGGAGGGGAGAGAGAGTGAGAGAGAGGAGGGGAAAGACAGTGAGAGAGAGGAGGGGAGAAAGGAAAGGAGGGAATAAAGGCAGGAGAAAAGAAGCGAGGGAGAAGAGGTGAGTGCAAAGAGGAACAGAGGTAGGTATGGAGGGAAGAAAGGAGAGTGACGGAGATAGAGAACGAAGGAGGTATGATATTTAGTCCTCCTTTAGTGTTCCTATGAGAGAAACATGCTGATTGGATAAATATGTGAATATGTAAATCACGGCTGTCCTTCCAGGAGCTATCTGTTATCGAACACACACACACACACACACACACACACACACACACACACACACACACACACACACACACACACACACACACACACACACACACACACACACACACACACACACACACACACACACACACACACACACTCCATGGGGACTGTTGGGGTGTTCCCCATCCAAATCATTCACAGATGTTTTGGGAATCCTGCCATATGGACACAGCTTTCCCAACAGAGAGAGAGACATAGAGAGAGAGAGAGAGAATGGGAGGAAAGAGAGAGACTGAGGGAGGGAAAGAGAGAGAGAGAGCAACAGAGACAGATATTGTGAAAGTGAACAGTACAAACTGGGTAAAGAACTCCCAGTAGAGTAGTACTGATGGTGAAAATACACTCAGCTCTGAACAGTTTGGTTGTGACCACATACACACACACACACTTACATAGGCTACATACAAACTAATACATCAGATGGTAAAACACCTGCTCCCAATGTCTCAGTGGGTCAGTCTAGAGGCATGGTGCTGCAACAGCAAGGTTGTGGGTTTGATTCCTGCATTGATGACATACTGAATGTCTTACTATCTGTGTTGACGGTTCCGTCAGTCGTCTGGCTAAGAGCGTTTGCTAAATGACCATATCATAACAACATGGTCATAATAATAATAATAATGTGTATAATAATATATATGTATATTAATACTAAACACACAATCTAAATGAAACATTCAAGATGTGTAGAAATGTATACATACCAAGATATCACTGGTGAACTGTTCCCCAAAAGATTCAGAATGACTTTAAACACTGTGTGAGGGAAACACCCTCTCTCTCACCCTCATAACACATATACACACACACAACACACACAGCTACTGCTACAGGGATGAGGTCATGAGACTGGTCTATTGTTTTGGGGAGACACCCCTCTGGTCCTGTTTTGGCTCTCTGTACTGCACTGCCTCAGAGGAGGGGAGAAGAATCGCTCACTTCCTGCAATTCCTATGGTGGCCAGATGGTGACACTAACAAAAGATTGGAGTAGTACAGAAAGACATCTCTTCAGTGTTATATCCTCTCCAAATTGCACTGCGAAAGACAGCAGAAGACAACTGTGAGAAGTACGAATAAGAGGTGAATGAAAAGGTCAAGTCCAACTTCTATGTTGATGACTGCCTTAAATCTAGTGGCCACAGAAGAATAAGCCATAGCTCTCACAAAAAAACCTCAGAGATGTGTGTGGTCAGGGTAGGTTCCAGTTGACCAAGTGGGTCAGCAACAGCCGTGAGGAACACGAAGCTGGACCAGCTGTCCAGATTCCAGATTGACTGGGTCATGATGCCTGAGAACAGTGGCATCACTTCGGTGATGCAAGTGAACAAGGTTATGGCACGGCAAGTTACCTTAGGTTCACAAACGGTATGGAAAAGGTCCACATTGCATTCATGCTGGGGAAATCAAGAGTGATTCCACTCAAGCAGATGACGATCCCCAGACTGGAAGTTGCTGTAGCAACATTGGAGGTGCGAGTGGACAGGATGTTAAGGTTGGAGCTCCAGATTGAACTCTAGTAGTCAACTTCCTGGACAGAAACTTCCTGGACAGAAAGCCAGTCCGTGTTAAATACATCCGCAACGATACCAAGAGATTCCATACCTTTGTGGCTAATAGGGTTGCTGTGATCCGTGACATATTGAAAGCAAAACAGTGGAGGTATTTGATCTCCAAACCCAACCCAGCCGACGATGCCTCAAGAGGGTTACATGTTGAAACTTTCCTGAACTCAAAGAGATTGCTCAAAGGACCACAATACCTGGAGAAAGCAGAAACACACTTGCCGAAAGTCCCCGAGGAGCTTGGCTCCATCCCTCCGGATGATCCAGAGGTGAGAAAAGACATAATCGTAAACAGTACAAGTGTGGAAGAAAAGAGTCTGACCAGCAAAACTGATTGAGTACTATTCAACATGGAACAGCTTGAAGAAAGCAGTTTCCTGGAGGCTGAAACTGAAGTTCTACAGTTAAGCCAGAAAAGGAAAGTTCTCACAAAAACGGATCCAGAATCAGATCAGAGTTTAACAAACTCATTGAAGGAACAAATTGACATTTTCAAACTAACGTTTGGAAAATAAAGTCTCTCTGTGGATGACCTAGATGAAGAAGAAAGGGTAATCATTCGATTTGAGCAAAGACAGCACTTTAAACAAATCACACTCATTGTGAAAGGAAGACAGTGTGCCAAGTGAAGCGGCTCAATCTGTAAGCTTTATCCAATTGTTGACAATGGCATTCTGAGAGTGGGAGGAAGGTTAAGCAAAGCTGCTATGCCTATAGAACTAAAGAATCCTATGATCCTGCCCAAAGACTTCCACATCTTCAGACTGATCTTACTCCACATCCATGAGCAGGTTGGCCACACTGGGAGATGACACATGCTTTCCAGTCTTCGCCAGCGATATTAGATGCCATGTGCCAAGGCCTTAGCATGGAAGATCCTAAGAGCTGTGTCTTCTGCAGGCGGGTACAACCTAGAGCTGGAGAACAGAAGATGGCCGACCTTCCACAAGATCGGGTGTCACCTGATTTGCCGGCTTTCACCCATGTGGACATAGATTACTTCGGCCCCATAGAGGTGAAGCGAGGCCGCGTTCATGTGAAGCTGTATGGTGGGATCTTTACTTGACTTGTGAGTCGAGTTGTCCACTTAGAATTTGCTAGTTACCTGGATACTGATTCCTGCATCAATGTCCTGCACAGAACAGACAATGGCACCAACTTTGTTGGAACACACAGAGAGCTAGGAGAAGCGTTGAAAGAGCTGGTTCACAACAAGATTCAAAATGCATTACTGAAGGAAGGAGTGAATTGGTCATTCAACCCTCCCTCTGGAGCCCACCATGGGGGGTATGGGAGAGGTTGAAAAATATCCTCTATTTAGTCCTTAAAGAGCAAGTACTGGATGATGAGGCTTTGCAGACAGCCTTGTGTGAAGTTGAGGCGATCATGAACGACAGACCAATCACAACTGTAACAAATGACCCTAACGATCTAAAACCCCAGACTCCGAACCATCCACTTTATCTGAAAACAAAGCCAGTCCTGCCACCAGGACTATTCCAGAGAGGAGACCTATACTCACCAAGGAGATGGAAGCAAGTACAATATATCACTGACCTCTTCTGGAAGAGCTGGATCAGGGAGTATCTTCCACCTATGCAGGAGTGGAACAAGTGGAAGAAAACTAAGAGAAACTTCAGTCCTGGTGACCTTGTTTCCATTGTGGATGACACAGCTCCAAGGAACTCCTGGCTAATGGGGCGTGTGGTAGAGGCGTGTGTCAGTGCAGTTAACAATTAGGGGCCGGTATGTTAGAGCCGATTTAGACATAGTTGGATAAAAGACAGAACATACAGAGCTCCATGTATCTGTGTGTATTTTTTCTATATGAAATATGAATGTATGTGATGAATTATTAGGTACGTAGCTTTAAGATTTATATTTACCTGGTTGAGGTATATTCCTTTGTTATTAATGTACCTTAGTTTCTACCCCCCTCTTGCCCATTCATTGTACTGTGGTAAGTGTGTTAGGATAAAGGCAGGAAGTTGGGCCTTCGGGGGTGGAGGGAGTCCTAGCTAGACGGTTTAGAGCTTTGACCAGACATACAAACAGAACATAATATGCATTTTCATGTCAAATAATCTATGCCTTAAGTTGATTAGAGAATCACTTTAGTTAGATATAAGAAAAATCAATCATCTATTTTGTTGCACCATTTCCCTGGATCTCATTGAATGTTTTTGCCGTTTGGCTTTTGGGAACTTTGAATGTGGACTGTATGCGTCAGAAACAACCCTGCCCCAGACTTGGCAGTGGTTATGTTCCATTAGCAAAGGAAGTCCCTACACTCATAGACGTCAATAAAACTCATACACTCTTAGAAGCTCTCAGAGTCTCTGTATGAGTATATATACACACTTAGAACAGATCACTCTTGGGTACTTTTTGTGTAAACAGTGGTGGCTGCTGGGTAGTGTAGTGTGTCTCTACCTTGTCGCTGTCTGCTGTGTTCTGAGAGGTGCGGGAGGCAATGGAGACGGTGTCCGGCTGGCTGCTGGCATCTCCCAGGCTGTCTGCATCCTCATTGGTGTCTCTGGGGGGTGATGTGTACACATCAAAAATATCATGATACGTACCGCACAACCTGATGAAACTTACATAATAAACCCATAGAGATCCTATCAAAGTTCCAGAATGGGGTGAAAATGGCAGCCATATTGGACAGGGATAAATCCCACCCAGTCTAATGTGAATGAATGGCAGCCATATTGGACAGGGAAAATCCCAACCCAGTCTAATGTGAATGAATGGCAGCCATATTGGACAGGGATAAATCCCACCCAGTCTAATGTGAATGAATGGCAGCCATATTGGACAGGGAGAAATCCAACCCAGTCTAATGTGAATGAATGGCAGCCATATTGGACAGGGAGAAAATCCCACCCAGTCTAATGTGAATGAATGGCAGCCATATTGGACAGGGGAGAAATCCCACCCAGTCTAATGTGAATGAATGGCAGCCATATTGGACAGGGAGAAATCCAACCCAGTCTAATGTGAATGAATGGCAAGTAGAGACATAATCCTGATTTTACTGATGGAGGAGAATAAAAGTAAGGCATGTGATGTATCACAAATTGTGTAACAGAATTATTGTCAACCTAAAATATTGTTATATAATTATAAATAATAAAATATATGTAAACAGACCATAAATGTCTAAATGTTTCCTTTCCTGGAAAGCTGAGAGTGCTGTTATATGATACAATATCAGAACTGGTTGTATTTACACTTGTAAATATCATCAACCTGAATCATCAACTGATGCAGCCAGTGTGGGCTGTGGATTGACTGCATTGTTTGAATGGAATGTTGGCATATTGGCATTTAATTGAAACATTCATGGAATCATTCCTCTAAAACTGTTCTGGCTATCTAGCTAACAAACAAACAGTGCAGATAAATTATTCAAATGTATTATTTAAAACCAATATCTTATCACAGCACTGGCAAACCATGTTTGACCAACTCCTGACCCACAAGTCTGACTTATCCCAACATAAGAAGGTTCATGACATTGCTCAAGATTCTCATTCCTAATCTCTATACTAAAACACTCAAACCCACCTCACTGTCTTGCAAGTATACGATAACTGTACAACCACCTAGCAGTACAGAGAAAGACGAGCGAGGAAGTGGGCTGTGTGTGTGCATGTATGTACAACTCCTGTTGATGCTGCGCTGTGCGGACCAGGGTGGGGGGCGGGGGGGGTCTTGGGGAGGGGGATGGGGCTCCCTCAGCGCTCCTCTCAGTGGCCACGTCTCTCCTGGTATCACCTGACGCACGCTACGTACCCACTCCTGCTTCAGCTCCAGAGATGAGGCCTGGGGAGGAGGGGAGGGAGGGAGAAGGAAGAGAGAGAGAGAGAGAGGAGAGAGAGAGAGAGAGAGAGAGAGAGAGAGAGGGAGGGAGGGAGGAGCGGAGAGGGGGCGGGAGTGGGAGGGAGGGAGGGAGGGAGAAGGAGGGAAGGAGAGAGAGCGGGAGGGGAGAGAGAGAGAGAGAGAGAGAGAGGGAGGGAGGGAGGGAGGGAGGGAGAGCGGGAGG
>NC_034178.2:210000-215000 GCF_002021735.2 Oncorhynchus kisutch | reverse complement strand
TCTGTTCAGGGCCAAATAGCATTCTAGTTTGCTCTGTTTTTTTGTTAATTCTTTCCAATGTGTCCTCTCTCTCTCTCTCTCTCTCTCTCTCTCTCTCTATCGGATATAATGTCTTGGTGGTTACCCAGGTGACGAAGCAGTGACCCACATCCTCAGGTAGCTGTTCGTAGTTCTCCAGCTCCTTCAGGAAAATACTGCAACAAAACACAGACCATCATTATACACTATACACACATCTGTTATGCTGTGCCTACACCCCTCAAACTCAAACATGGACCTTGAAGCCAGTTCCATTGCTTTTTTAATTGTTCCCCTCTAAGCAGTGACTGATTCAGACCTGAGACACCATGAGGGTGCAATTAATTATCAGGTAGAACAGAAAAGCAGCAGGAGTCCGGACCTGGTAAGGTAATATTTTAATACCTCTGTACTATACCATAGAGACATACAGTATAATGTCATAGATGTCATAGACCTGCAGAACTCTAGAATGGGATAATGGCGGCCATATTGGCTCGGGATAAATTCCATTTGTGTTCTATTTAATGATATGTGCTAAACACCATACATTACACACAGCTTGTGCTATACAGACTGTGATATACACACCTGTTATGGAACTCATAAATGTCCTGGATGTTCCCAAAGACAACGTCATCCTTGTTTGGCGATCCTGGTGGGGATCTCTTCAGAGCCACTGGTCATCTCCCACAGGTAGGTATCAATACACTCCTGCAGATCCTTCACATACACCCTCTCTGTCTGGAGAAGCTCTGACATGATATACCTGTAGGAGTACCAAGAAACTGGCTACTTTTTCAATAAATACAATTATCCCACAATCTCTCTGTCTCTCCCTCTTCTCTCTCTCTCTCTACACACACGCACACACACCCACACCCCCCCCCCCCCCCCCACACACCACACACACACACCCACACACACACACACACACACACACACACACACACACACACACACACACACACACACACACACACACACACACACTACCCTCTCTCCGTTTCCCCCCCTCTCTCATTCTCTCTCTTTCTCTGTTGGACTCACTCTTTCTTCCTGGCCGTCCTCCTCTTCTCGTCGCTGACCTCGTGGTTAGGGTCGTTCAGGTTCACTTCGGGGTCAGAGTCAGAGAGGCTGTTGGGGATGAGCTCCAGCTCCAGGTCCTTATTGTCCTACAGGGGACACCGTACACAGAGACAATTGAATACCACTCAGAGAGCTTCATTGACATGAAGGAAACAGACATGGGCAAAAAGCCCCATGCATAAATCAATCTATCTCTGATTGACCTGGAATCTGACACACACACACACACATACACCCACCAGCCGAACACACACCTGAGTGCAGCCTCCCAGTGCAGTCTCCAGTGTGTTCCGGTACTGGCCCATGCGCATGGAGAACTCTCGGTAGCGCTTGTCCACCGTCGACACGCACCTCCGTAGCTCCACCCTGTGGGAGTGGCCCTTGCCCAGCATGCTCTCAGCCAGCTGAATCAGCAGGTGCACCTTCTCCTGAGTGTGCTGGGAGGAGGTAGAGGGGAGAAATGGATTGTGGGAACTGTTCTGATATACACATCACCTTTGTAGTGTGTGAGTAAGCATTTGTGTATGTGAGTGGGTATGTGTGTGTGTGTGTTCACCTTAGCCGAGATGCAGAATTCCCTGTGTTGAGCCAGCAGGTCCTGGGTCTCTGCACTGGTTGCCCCTGGCGATGTGTGAGTGGACAGGTAGTGCTCACCACTCTGTTGCAGCCAATCCAACGCCTAGAGAGAGAGATAGAGAGAGAGAGACAGAGAGAGAGAGAGACAGAGAGAGAGAGAGAGAGAGAGAGAGAGAGGAAGAGAGACAGAGAGAGAGAGAGAGAGAGAGAGAGAGAAGAGAGAGAGAGAGAGAGAGAGGGAGAGAAGAAGAGGAAGAGAGAGACCGAGAGAGAGACAGAGAGAGAGACAGAGAGAGAGAGAGAGAGAGAAAGAGAGAGAGAGAGAGAGAGAGAGAGAGAGGGGAAGAGGAAGAGAGAGAGAGAGAGAGAGAGAGAGAGAGTCAGGGACAGAGAGGCAGAGACAGAGACAGAGAGAGAGAGGAGGACAAACCATTTTCAGGGTAATGTAATTGTCTGGGGGCCAACATGGCTCTGTTATAATTCTACATCTCAAACTCAGGTTTCCCAAACTGGGTGTGGACTCATCTAAAGGTGTGGCAAACTCACCTGTTGGGTGTGGACTCATCTAAAGGAGGCGTGGCAAACTCACCTGTTGGGTGTGGCTCTGGAACAGCAGGTACTGTTGACACTGGTCCAGACGACGCTTCTTCAAAGTCCAGAAATGTAGAACCCTGTTCTCCCTCTGCAGGAGCTCACTGAGGATACCTACAAGAGGAACACACACACACATTTACACTGGTCCAGACGACGCTTCTTCAGAGCCCAGAGATGTAGAACCCTGTTCTCCCTCTGCAGGAGCTCACTGAGGATACCTATAAGAGGAACACACATTTACACTGCCAGGTATAAACACAGTGGCAGAAATATCATCATCATGCATACGGAGCTCTTCTGTCTCTCTCTCTCTGTGTGTGTGTGTGTGTGTATGTGTTCATGTGTAATGTAACTGTGTGTTGGCTCACCTTTGACCTGCTGCTCAGGCACACGGGAGTGACCAGTGACCTCTGCGCCTGCACTGTGCCCGGAGATGGTTGCCATAGTAACGCTGTTGCGGTGGATGTACTTGAGGAAGACCTCTGCGTTGCGTCTGGCCAGGGTGCATGCCTGCAGGAAACAAGGGGTTAAAACATACCAACAGAGACTGTAGCTAAAAACTGTCTTTACCACTATCCGTCTTTCTGTCCTCTATCCGTCTTTCTGTCCTCTATCCGTCTTTCTGTCCTCTATCCGTCTTTCTGTCCTCTATCCGTCTTTCTGTCCTCTATCCATCTTTCTGTCCTCTATCCATCTTTCTGTCCTCTATCTGTCTTTCTGTCCTCTATCTGTCTTTCTGTCCTCTATCCGTCTTTCTGTCCTCTATCCGTCTTTCTGTCCTCTATCCGTCTTTCTGTCCTCTATCTGTCTTTCTGTCCTCTATCCGTCTTTCTGTCCTCTATCCGCATTTCTGTCCTCTATCTGTCTTTCTGTCCTCTATCTGTCTTTCTGTCCTCTATCCATCTTTCTGTCCTGTATCCATCTTTCTGTCCTCTATCCGTCTTTCTGTCCTCTATCCGTCTTTCTGTCCTCTATCTGTCTTTCTGTCCTCTATCTATCTTTCTGTCCCCTATCTGTCTTTCTGTCCTCTATTCATCTTTCTGTCCTCTATCTGATTTTCTGTCCTCTATCCATATTTCTGTCCTATATCCGTCTTTCTGTCCTCTATCCGTCTTTCTGTCCTCTATCCGTCTTTCTGTCTTTCTGTCCTCTATCTGTCTTTCTGTCCCCTATCTGTCTTTCTGTCCTCTATTCATCTTTCTGTCCTCTATCTGATTTTCTGTCCTCTATCCATATTTCTGTCCTATATCCGTCTTTCTGTCCTCTATCCATATTTCTGTCCTCTATCTGTATTTCTGTCCTCTATCCGTCTTTCTGTCCTCTATCCGTCTTTCTGTCCTCTATCTGATTTTCTGTCCTCTATCCATATTTCTGTCCTATATCCGTCTTTCTGTCCTCTATCCATCTTTCTGTCCTCTATCTGTCTTTCTGTCCTCTATCCGTCTTTCTGTCCTCTATCTGTCTCTCTGTCCTCTATCCATATTTCTGTCCTCTATCCATCTTTCTGTCCTCTATCCATCTTTCTGTCCTCTATCCATCTTTCTGTCATATCTCTGCCTTTCTGTCCTCGCTTCGTCTTTCTGTCCTCTCTCTGTCTTTCCTCTCGCTTTCTGTCCTCTCTCTCTCTCTTTCTCTCTCTCTCTCTCTCTCTCTCTCTCTGTACCTTGAGGAAGGCTTCTTTTTGTTCCATGTGTTTGTTGATGAGGGGAATGAGGTGCTCCGGCTGGCCCCTGCTCCCCTGCCTCTCTCCGCCACCACACCAGTCTTCGTCCCTACGATACTCCTGTTCCAGGCTCTCCAACACACCACATACCTGGGGGGAAACAAACATACAGTATGCCTGAGTATATACACATGGTTGCTGTCCAGTGCCATGTGGTGCTGAACCTCTGAATTCCAATGATGTCTCTGTCCGATTGAATGGTGCTGGATCTCCAGCCACTGTTATTACAGCTGGTTATTAAATCCTGATATTACAGCTGGGTATTATAGCCTGCTATTACAGCTGGTTATTATAGCCTGTTATTACAGCTGGTTATTATAGCCTGCTATTACAGCTGGTTATTAAATTCTGCTATTATAGCTGGTTATTAAATCCTGATATTACAGCTGGTTATTATAGCCTGCTCCTCCAGCTGGTCATTATAGCCTGTTATTACAGCTGGTTATTAAAGCCTGCTATTACAGCTAGTTATTATAGCCTGCTATTACAGCTGGTTATTATAGCCTGCTATTACAGCCGGTTATTAAATTCTGCTATTACAGCTGGTTATTAAATTCTGCTATTACAGCTGGTTATTAAATTATGCTATTACAACTGGTTATTAATGCCTGCTATTACAGCTGGTTATTATAGCCTGCTATTACAGCTGGCTATTATAGCCTGCTATTACAGCTGGCTATTATAGCCTGCTATTACAGCTGGCTATTATAGCCTGCTATTACAGCTGGTTATTATAGCCTGCTATTACAGCTGATTATTATAGCCTGCTATTACAGCTGGTTATTATAGCCTGCTATTACAGCTGGTTATTATAGCCTGCTATTACAGCTGGTTATTAAATAGTGCTATTATAGCTGATTATTAAATCCTGGGCTGAGGCTACAAGAGGTGTGGGGATTAGGTTTGTGGTTAGGGTTGAACGTGGGTGTGGACACAAGGGTTAGGGTTGAACGTGGGTGTGGACACGAGGGTTAGGGTTGAACGTGGGTGTGAACACAAT
>NC_034178.2:185000-200000 GCF_002021735.2 Oncorhynchus kisutch | reverse complement strand
TGAGGACGGAATAACAATGACATAGCTTTCTCTCTGTGTGTGTGTGTGTGTGTGTGTGTGTGTGTGTGTGTGTGTGTGTGTGTGTGTGTGTGTGTGTGTGTGTGTGTGTGTGTGTGTGTGTGTGTGTGTGTGTGTGTGTGAGAGTGTGTGTGTGTGCGTGTGTGTGTGTGTGTGTGTGTGTGTGTGTGTGTCCAACCCCCAGGTCAGTGACAGTGGTAAAGTGCTTCAGTACCTGCCGTACGTCCTGCTGGAACACACACAGCTGCAGACGCTGGTGTAGGCGGAGCTTGCGGTGTTGCCACGCCCCTTCAACATGCTGGTGACCCTGCATGACCTCGTGCAGAACTCCCATGATGCCGTGCGTTGCGGCTGTGAAGTCAGTGGTTGACGCTGGTAACCCAGACTCGTCAGGCTCCGCCGGACGCTGAAGCACTTCCAATAGGGCTTTACCACTCTCACTGACCTGGGGTTGGACACACACACACACACACACACACACACACACACATAAACACACACACATACACACACAAACACACACACACGCACACACATAGACAAACAGACACAAACAGACACACACACACAGACACACGAACGCACGCACACACACACACACACACACACATAAACACACACACATACACACACAAACACACACACACGCACACACATAGACAAACAGACACAAACAGACACACACACACAGACACACGAACGCACGCACGC
Source organism: Oncorhynchus kisutch (assembly GCF_002021735.2). Classification (NCBI taxonomy): domain Eukaryota; kingdom Metazoa; phylum Chordata; class Actinopteri; order Salmoniformes; family Salmonidae; genus Oncorhynchus; species Oncorhynchus kisutch. The sequence goes on along the minus strand of NC_034178.2, from coordinate 199,271 downwards.
ACACACGCACGCACGCACACACACAGACAAACAGACAAACAAACACACACGCACGCACACACACACACACACATACACACACAGACACGCACACGCACACGCACACACACAGACAAACAAACACACACAGACACACACACACACCCATACACACGAATGCACGCACGCACACACACACACACACACGCACACACAGACAAACAGACACACACAGACACACACAGACACACACACACAGACACAAACATAGACAAACACACACAGACACAGACGGACACACAGACACCCAGACACACACAGACATACACACACACAGACACACACACAGACACAAACACACACACACAGACACACACAGATACACACACACACAGATACACACACACACACAATTAAATTAATGCACACAGGTAGAATATACAAGCACACAGAGTACATGAACACCAATAAACCATTTCTATCAACTAAATATATGCAAACAATTTACATAAATCATTAAACTGGATATAAACAAGTTCTATAAACATAAACACATACAGAGGTGATGTGAGTTTATGTACATCTGTACCAGTGGAAGCTGCTGAGGGGAGGACGGCTCATAATAATACCTGGAATGGACTGGGATTGACTGGAATGGTATCAAACACATCAAAACCAGGTGTTTAATAGCATTCCATTCACTACATTGAGGCCTATTGCTGTTAGCCATCCTCCCCTCAGCAGCCTCCACTGATCTTTACTAATTGTAAGTCTCTCTGGATAAGTGTCTGCTACGTTTAAAAAAAATGTAAATGCATGTGTGTGTGTGTGTGTGTGTACCTGTGTGTAGGCTGATGTTATCTCTTCGTAGAGCGTCTGGTGTTGTTGTATGGACGCCTCCAGCTCCGCCATCTCAGCCGGCAACGAGTCGTCAGCACACGACTCACACCAGCCCTCCACACGCCCCAGGAACTGAAACATAACACACACACGTTATATACATACCCACGTAATGTATACACACACACATTATATATACACACACACATTATATATACACACCCACGTTATATACACACACACATTATATATACACACACACGCTATATACACACACACATTATATATACACACACGTTATATATACACACACACGTTATATATAAACACACACGTTATATATACACACACATTATATATACACACACACATTATATATACACACACACGTTATATACATACACACACACGTTATATATACACACACACATTATATATACACACACGTTATATATACACACACACATTATATATACACACACACATTATATATACACACCCAAGTTATATACACACACACATTATATATACACACACACGCTATATACACACACACATTATAGATACACACACGTTATATATACACACACACTTTATATATACACACACGTTATATATACACAAACATTATATATACACACACACATTATATATACACACACACGTTATATACACACACACGTTATATACACACACACATGCTATATACACACACACATTATATATACACACACACATTATATATACACCACACACGTTATATATACACACACACGTTATATACACACACACACACGTTATATACACACACACATTATATACACACACACATTATATATACACACACATTATATATACACACACATTATATATACACACACACATTATATATACACACACACACGTTATATACACACACACATTATATATACACACACGTTATATATACACACACACATTATATATACACACACACGTTATATATACACACACATTATATATCACACACGTATATATACACACACACGTTATATATACACACACACGTTATATATACACACACATTATATATACACACACACACGTTATATACACACACACACGCTATATACAACACATTATATATACACACACACATTATATATACACACACACGTTATATATACACACACACGTTATATATACACACACGTTATATACACACACACATTATATATACACACACACGTTATATACACACACACGTTATATACACACACACACACACGCTATATACACACACACATTATATATATACACACACGTTATATATACACACACGTTATATATACACACACACACGTTATATATACACACACACATTATATATACACACACGTTATATATACACACACACGTTATATATAAACACACACACGTTATATACACACACACATTATATACACACACACGTTATATATACACACACACGTTATATACACACACACACACGTTATATATACACACACACATTTATATACACACACGTTATATATACACACACACGTTATATATAAACACACACACATTATATATAAACACACACACGCTATATACACACACACATTATATATACACACACACATTATATATACACACACGTTATATATACACACACACGTTATATACACCACACACGTTATATTACACACACACATTATATACACACACACATTATATATACACACACATTATATATACACACACACATTATATATTAACACACACATTATATATACACACACACGTTATATACACACACACACGTTATATATACACACACACATTATATATACACACACATTATATATACACACACACATTATATATACACACCCACGTTATACACACACACACATTATATATACACACACACACTATATACACACACATTATATATACACACACGTTATATATACACACACACGTTATATATACACCACACACGTTATATATACACACACATTATATATACACACACACATTATATATACACACACACGTATATACACACACACACGCTATATACACACACACATTATATATACACACACACGTTATATATACACACACACGTTATATATACACACACACGTTATATATACACACACACACTATATACACACACATTATATATACACACACGTTATATATACACACACACGTTATATATACACACACACATTATATATACACACACATTATATATACACACACACATATATATACACACCCACGTTATACACACACACACATTATATATACACACACACACTATATACACACACATATATATACACACACGTTATATATACACACACACGTTATATATACACACACACGTTATATATACACACACATTATATATACACACACACATTATATATACACACACACGTTATATACACACACACCGCTATATACACACACACATTATATATACACACACACATTATATATACACACACACGTTATATATACACACACACGTTATATATACACACACGTTATATTACACACACACATTATATATACACACACACGTTATTTACACACACACGTTATATACACACACACACACGCTATATACACACACACATTATATATACACACACACATTATATATACACACACACATTATATATACACACCCAAGTTATATACACACACACGCTATATACACACACACATTATATATACACACACGTTATATATACACACACACGTTATATATACACACACGTTATATATACACACACATTATATATACCCACACACATTATATATACACACACACATTATATATACACACACACGTTATATACACACACACGTTATATACACACACACACGCTATATACACACACACATTATTATACACACACACATTATATACACACACACATTATATATACACACACACGTTATATATACACACACACGTTATATATACACACACGGTTATATACACACACACATTATATATACACACACACGTTATACACACACACGTTATATACACACACACACACCACGCTATATACACACACACATTATATATACACACACACATTATATATACACACACACATTATATATACACACACACATTATATATACACACACACGTTATATACACACACACGTTATATACACACACACACGCTATATACACACACACATTATATATACACACACACATTATATACACACACACATTATATATACACACACACGTTATATATACACACACACGTTATATATACACACACGTTATATACACACACACATTATATATACACACACACGTTATACACACACACGTTATATACACACACACACACACGCTATATACACACACACATTATATATACACACCCAAGTTATATACACACACACATTATATATACACACACACGCTATATACACACACACATTATATATACACACACGTTATATATACACACACACGTTATATATACACACACACGTTATATATACACACACATTATATATACACACACACATTATATATACACACACACGTTATATACACACACACGTTATATACACACACACACACTATATACACCACACACATTATATATACACACACACATTATATATACACACACACGTTATATATACACACACACGTTATATACACACACACACGTTATATACACACACACATTATATACACACACACATTATATATACACACACATTATATATACACACACACATTATATATACACACACATTATATATACACACACACGTTATATACACACACACACACGTTATATATACACACACACATTATATATACACACACATTATATATACACACACACATTATATATACACACACACATTATATATACACACCACGTTATATACACACACACATTATATATACACACACACGTTATATATACACACCACATTATATATACACACACACATTATATATACACACACACGTTATACACACACACGTTATATACACACACACACACACGCTATATACACACACACATTATATATACACACACACATTATATATACACACACACATTATATATACACACACACATTATATATACACACCCAAGTTATATACACACACACATTATATATACACACACACGCTATATACACACACACATTATATATACACACACGTGTATATATACACACACACGTTATATATACACACACACACGTTATATATACACACACATTATATATACACACACACATTATATATACACACACGTTATATACACACACAACGTTATATACACACACACACGCTATATACACACACATTATATATACACACACACATTATATATACACACACACGTTATATACACACACACGTTATATACACACACACACGTTATATACACACACACATTATATACACACACACATTATATATACACACACATTATATATACACACACACATTATATATACACACACATTATATATACACACACACGTTATATACACACACACACACGTTATATATACACACACACATTATATATACACACACATTATATATACACACACACATTATATATACACACACACATTATATATACACACCCACGTTATATACACACACACATTATATATACACACACACGTTATATATACACACACATTATATATACACACACACATTATATATACACACACACGTTATATACACACACACACGCTATATACACACACACATTATATATACACAAACTGTTAGCTTGTCCCAAACGCTCACCGGACCCATATTTACTTTCTATCTCTTTTGACTTTTAATTAGTTTATACCTTCCGGAAACCTGCCTCACCCAATGTGATACGGAATCGCTATTATTTTTTTAATTTTTAGAACACACTCAAGAACCTCCAGAAGCTAACCAGCTAACTAGCTACAAGCTATTTAGTCATTGTTAGTTTTTTTTAACCTGGATAACACTCGCCAGTCCAGCTTCCCTGCCCCATCCACCGCTGCCCCCTGGACACTGATCTCTTGGCTACATAGCTGATGCACGCTGGACTGTCCATTAATCACGGTACTCCATTCTGCTTGTTTGTTTTATCTGTTGGCCCCGTTGCCTAGTCTACGCCATTTTACCTGCTGTTGTTGTGCTAGCTGATTAGCTGTTGTCTCACCTACTGTTTTAGCTAGCTTTCCCAATTCAACACCTGTGATTACTGTATGCCTCGCTGTATGTCTCTCTCAAATGTCAATATGCCTTTTATACTGTTGTTCAGGTTAGTTATCATTGTTTTAGTTCACAATGGAGCCCCTAGTTCCACTCTTCATGCCCCTGATAACTCCTTTGTCCCACCTCCCACACATGCGGTGACCTCACCCATTACTACCAGCATGTCCAGAGATACAACCTCTCTCATCATCACCCAGTGCCTGGGCTTACCTCCGCTGTACCCGCACCCCACCATACCCCTGTCTGCGCATTATGCCCTGAATATATTCTACCATGCCCAGAAACCTGCTCCTCTTATTCTCTGTCCCCAACGCTCTAGGCGACCAGTTTTGATAGCCTTTAGCCGCACCCTCATACTACTCCTTCTCTGTTCCGCGGGTGATGTGGAGGTAAACCCAGGCCCTGCATGTCCCCAGGCACCCTCATTTGTTGACTTCTGTGATCGAAAAAGCCTTGGTTTCATGCATGTCAACATCAGAAGCCTCCTCCCTAAGTTTGTTTTACTCACTGCTTTAGCACACTCTGCTAACCCTGATGTCCTTGCTGTGTCTGAATCCTGGCTCAGGAAGGCCACCAAAAATTCAGAGATTTCCATACCCAACTATAACATCTTCCGTCAAGATAGAACTGCCAAATTGGGAGGAGTTGCAGTTTACTGCAGAGATAGCCTGCAAAGTAATGTCATACTTTCCAGGTCCATACCCAAACAGTTCGAACTACTAATTTTGAAAATTACTCTCTCCAGAAATAAGTCTCTCACGGTTGCCGCCTGCTACCGACCCCCCTCAGCTCCCAGCTGTGCCCTGGACACCATTTGTGAATTGATCGCCCCCATCTAGCTTCAGAGTTTGTTCTGTTAGGTGACCTAAACTGGGATATGCTTAACACCCCGCCAGTCCTACAATCTAAGCTAGATGCCCTCAATCTCACACAAATCATCAAGGAACCCACCAGATACAACCCTAACTCTGTAAACAAGGGCACCCTCATAGACGTCATCCTGACCAACTGGCCCTCCAAATACACCTCCGCTGTCTACAACCAGGATCTCAGCGATCACTGCCTCATTGCCTGTATCCGCTACGGAGCCGCAGTCACGACCAGAAGCGAGTGTGTGGTGTGTGTGTGTGTGTGTGTGTGTGTGTGTGTGTGTGTGTGTGTGTGTGTGTGTGTGTGTGTGTGTGTGTGTGTGTGTGTGTGTGTGTGTGTGTGTGTGTGTGTGTGTGTGTAAAAGAACAGAGTGAGATAGAGAGGGAGAAAAAGAAGAGAGAACATTAATATTAATGTCCAAGTTCTCCTTTGTCGACACACACTAGCCAGCCAGCACACCTTGAGAAGCCAATTACCACTTTGTACAGCACATAAATAATCCTCCCTCTGCTCTCAGATATGGAACACCAACTTTGAAGTTTATGGAGCACAATTCGTTATTTACAGTGGGATTTACTGTCCATATGCACATTTTAATTACATTATTAAGACACTACGCTCATGTCTAAAATGGCACCCTATTCCCTATAAAGTGCACTACTTTGGACCATCGTCATAGGCTCTGGTAAAAAAGTAGTGCAATATATGGTGAATAGCGTGCCATCTGGGACTCAAATCCTTCTGGATAACGACCACCCCTCATCACTGTCAAACGCTCCCTAAAACACTTCTGTGAGCAGGCCTTTCTAATCGACCTGGCCCGGGTATCCTGGAAGGACATTGACCTCATCCCGTCAGTTGAGGATGCCTGGTCATTCTTTAAAAGTAACTTCCTCACCATTTTAGATAAGCATGCTCCGTTCAAAAAATGCAGAACTAAGAACAGATACAGCCCTTGGTTCACCCCAGACCTGACTGCCCTCGACCAGCACAAAAACATCCTGTGGCGGACTGCAATAGCATCGAATAGTCCCCGTGATATGCAACTGTTCAGGGAAGTCCGGAACCAATACACGCAGTCAGTCAGGAAAGCTAAGGCCAGCTTCTTCAGGCAGAAGTTTGCATCCTGTAGCTCCAACTCCAAAAAGTTCTGGGACACCGTGAAGTCCATGGAGAACAAGAGCACCTCCTCCCAGCTGCCCACTGCACTGAGGCTAGGTAACACGGTCACCACTGATAAATCCATGATTATCGAAAACTTCAATAAGCATTTCTCAACGGCTGGCCATGCCTTCCGCCTGGCTACTTCAACCTCGGCCAACAGCTCCGCCCCCCCCCGCAGCTCCTCGCCCAAGCCTCTCCAGGTTCTCCTTTAACCAAATCCAGATAGCAGATGTTCTGAAAGAGCTGCAAAACCTGGACCCGTACAAATCAGCTGGGCTTGACAATCTGGACCCTCTATTTCTGAAACTATCTGCCACCATTGTCGCAACCCCTATTACCAGCCTGTTCAACCTCTCTTTCATATCGTCTGAGATCCACAAGGATTGGAAAGCTGCCGCAGTCATCCCCCTCTTCAAAGGGGGAGACACCCTGGACCCAAACTGTTACAGACCTATATCCATCCTGCCCTGCCTATCTAAGGTCTTCGAAAGCCAAGTCAACAAACAGTTCACTGACCATCTCGAATCCCACCGCACCTTCTCCGCTGTGCAATCTGGTTTCCGAGCCGGTCATGGGTGCACCTCAGCCACACTCAAGGTACTCAACGATATCATAACCGCCATCGATAAAAGACAGTACTGTGCAGCCGTCTTCATCGACCTTGCCAAGGCTTTCGACTCTGTCAATCACCATATTCTTATCGGCAGACTCAGGAGCCTCGGTTTTTCGGATGACTGCCTTGCCTGGTTCACCAATTACTTTGCAGACAGAGTTCAGTGCGTCAAATCAGAGGGCATGCTGTCTGGTCCTCTGGCAGTCTCTATGGGGGTGCCACAGGGTTCAATTCTCGGGCCGACTCTTTTCTCTGTGTATATCAATGATGTTGCTCTTGCTGCGGGCGATTCCCTGATCCACCTCTACGCAGACGACACCATTCTATATACTTTCGGCCCGTCTTTGGACACTGTGCTATCTAACCTCCAAACAAGCTTCAATGCCATACAACACTCCTTCCGTGGCCTCCAACTGCTCTTAAACGCTAGTAAAACCAAATGCATGCTTTTCAACCGTTCGCTGCCTGCACCCGCATGCCCGACTAGCATCACCACTCTGGATGGTTCCGACCTAGAATATGTGGACGTCTATAAGTACCTAGGTGTCTGGCTAGACTGCAAACTCTCCTTCCAGACTCATATCAAACATCTCCAATCGAAAATCAAATCAAGAGTCGGCTTTCTATTCCGCAACAAAGCCTCCTTCACTCACGCCGCCAAGCTTACCCTAGTAAAACTGACTATCCTACCGATACTCGACTTCGGCGATGTCATCTACAAAATGGCTTCCAACACTCTACTCAGCAAACTGGATGCAGTCTATCACAGTGCCATCCGTTTTGTCACTAAAGCACCTTATACCACCCACCACTGCGACTTGTATGCTCTAGTCGGCTGGCCCTCGCTACATATTCGTCGCCAGACCCACTGGCTCCAGGTCATCTACAAGTCCATGCTAGGTAAAGCTCCGCCTTATCTCAGCTCACTGGTCACAATGGCAACACCCATCCGTAGCACGCGCTCCAGCAGGTGTATCTCACTGATCATCCCTAAAGCCAACACCTCATTTGGCCGCCTTTCGTTCCAGTACTCTGCTGCCTGTGACTGGAACGAATTGCAAAAATCGCTGAAGTTGGAGACCTTTATCTCCCTCACCAACTTCAAACATCAGCTATCTGAGCAGCTAACCGATCGCTGCAGCTGTACATAGTCTATTGGTAAATAGCCCACCCTTTTTCACCTACCTCATCCCCATACTGTTTTTATTTATTTACTTTTCTGCTCTTTTGCACACCAATATCTCTACCTGTACATGACCATCTGATCATTCATCACTCCAGTGTTAATCTGCAAAATTGTAATTATTTGCCTACCTCCTCATGCCTTTTGCACACATTGTATATAGACTCCCCCTTTGGTTTCTACTGTGTTATTGACTTGTTAATTGTTTACTCCATGTGTAACTCTTTGTTGTCTGCTCACACTGCTATGCTTTATCTTGGCCAGGTCGCAGTTGCAAATGAGAACTTGTTCTCAACTAGCCTACCTGGTTAAATAAAGGTGTTCTCAACTAGCCTACCTGGTTAAATAAAGGTGAAAAAAAAATATATATATATATATATACACACACACACACATTATATATACACACACACGTTATATACACACACACACGTTATATATACACACACACATTATATATACACACACACATTATATATACACACACACGTTATATACACACACACACGTTATATATACACACACACATTATATATACACACACGTTATATATACACACACACATTATATATACACACACACATTATATATACACACCCACGTTATATACACACACACATTATATATACACACACACACTATATACACACACATTATATATACACACACGTTATATATACACACACACGTTATATATACACACACACGTTATATATACACACACATTATATATACACACACACATTATATATACACACACACGTTATATACACACACACACGCTATATACACACACACATTATATATACACACACACATTATATATACACACACACGTTATATATACACACACACGTTATATATACACACACGTTATATACACACACACATTATATATACACACACACGTTATATACACACACACGTTATATACACACACACACACACATGCTATATACACACACATTATATATATACACACACGTTATATATACACACACGTTATATATAGACACACACACACGTTATATACACACACACACATTATATATACACACACGTTATATATAAACACACACACGTTATATACACACACACACGTTATATATACACACACACATTATATATACACACACGTTATATATACACACACACGTTATATATAAACACACACACATTATACACACACACACACATTATATATAAACACACACACGTTATATATACACACATTATATACACACACACACGTTATATATACACACACACGTTATATACACACACACGTTATATATAAACACACACATTATATATACACACACACACGTTATATATACACACACATTATATATACACACACACTATATATAAACAAACACATTATATATACACACACGTTATATACACACACATGTTATATACACACACATTATATATACACACACATTATATACACACACACATTATATATACACACATTATATATATACACATGTTATATACACACACACGTTATATACACACACACATTATATACACACACACATTATATATACACACACACATTATATATACACACACATTATATATACACACAAGTTATATATACACACACACGTTATATACACACACACGTTATATACACACACACACGTTATATACACACACACATTATATATACACAAACACATTATATACACACGCACACATTATATACACACACACGTTATATATACACACACGTTATATATACACACACACGTTATATATACACACACACGATATATACACACACACGTTATATATATACACACATGTTATATATACACACACGTTATATACACACACACATTATATATACACACACATTATATATACACACACATTATATATACACACACGTTATATACACACACGTTATATACACACACATTATATATACACACACACGTTATATACACACACACATTATATACACACACACATTATATATACACACACACATTATATATACACACACATTATATATACACACAAGTTATATATACACACACACGTTATATACACACACACACGTTATATACACACACACATTATATACACACGCACACATTATATACACACACACGTTATATATACACACACGTTATATATACACACACACGTTATATATACACACACACGATATATACACACACACGTTATATATATACACACATGTTATATACACACACATTATATATACACACACGTTATATACACACACATTATATATACACACACATTATATATACACACACACGTTATATATACACACACACATTATATATACACACACACATTATATATACACACACACATTATATATAAACACACGTTATATACACACACATTATATATACACACACACATTATATATACACACACACGTTATATATACACACATTATATATACACACATTATATACACACACACGTTATATACACACATGTTATATATACACACACGTTATATACACACACATTAGATATACACACACATTATATATAAACACACACATTATATACACACACACATTATATAAACACAGTCCTCTGGCAGTCTCTATGGGGGTGCCACAGGGTTCAATTCTTGGGCCGACTCTTTTCTCTGTATATATCAATGATGTTGCTCTTGCTGCGGGCGATTCCCTGATCCACCTCTACGCAGACGACACCATTCTATATACTTCCGGCCCGTCCTTGGACACTGTGCTATCTAACCTCCAAACGAGCTTCAATGCCATACAACACTCCTTCCGTGGCCTCCAACTGCTCTTAAACGCTAGTAAAACCAAATGCATGCTTTTCAACCGTTCGCTGCCTGCACCCGCATCACCACCCTGGATGGTTCCGACCTTGAATATGTGGACGTCTATAAGTACCTAGGTGTCTGGCTAGACTGTAAACTCTCCTTCCAGACTCATATCAAACATCTCCAATCGAAAATCTAATCTAGAGTCGGCTTTCTACTCCGCAACAAAGCCTCCTTCACTCACGCCGCCAAACTTACCCTAGTAAAACTGATTAACCTACCGATCCTCGACTTCGGCGATGTCATCTACAAAATTGCTTCCAACACTCTACTCAGCAAACTGGATGCAGTTTATCACAGTGCCATCCGTTTTGTCACTAAAGCACCTTATACCACCCACCACTGCGACCTGTATGCTCTAGTCGGCTGGCCCTCGCTACATATTCGTCGCCAGACCCACTGGCTCCAGGTCATCTACAAGTCCATGCTAGGTAAAGCTCCGCCTTATCTCAGTTCACTGGTCACGATGGCAACACCCACCCGTAGCACGCGCTCCAGCAGGTGTATCTCACTGATCATCCCTAAAGCCAGCACCTCATTTGGCCGCCTTTCGTTCCAGTTCTCTGCTGCCTGTGACTGGAACGAATTGCAAAAATGGCTGAAGTTGGAGACTTTTATCTCCCTCACCAACTTCAAACATCTGCTATCTGAGCAGCTAACCGATCGCTGCAGCTGTACATAGTCTATCGGTAAATAGCCCACCCATTTTTACCTACCTCATCCCCATACTGTTTTTATTTATTTACTTTTCTGCTCTTTTGCACACCAATATCTCTGTACATGACCATCTGATAATTTATCACTCCAGTGTTAATCTGCTAAATTGTAATTATTTGCCTACCTCGTCATGCCTTTTGCACACAATGTATATAGACTCTCTTTTTTTTCTACTGTGTTATATACACACACGTTATATACACACACACTATATACACACACACACGTTATATACACAGACACACACATTATATACACACACACTATATACACACACACGTTATATACACACACACACACATTATATACACACACGTTATATATACACACACACGTTATATATACACACACACATTATATATACACACACATTATATATATACACACACGTTATATACACACACACACGTTATATACACACACACACGTTATATACACACACACTATATACACACACACGTTATATACACACACACGTTATATATACACACACATTATATATACACACACGTTATATATACACACACATTATATATACACACACGTTATATATACACACACATTATATATACACACAAGTTATATATACACACACATTATATATACACACAAGTTATATATACACACACGTTATATATACACACACATTATATATACACACACATTATATATACACACACATTATATATACACACACATTATATATACACACACATTATATATACACACACATTATATATACACACACGTTATATATACACACACAT
>NC_034178.2:0-180000 GCF_002021735.2 Oncorhynchus kisutch | reverse complement strand
GCTATAGAGATAATACACTGACGGTGTGATACAGGGATGATGCTATAGAGATAATACACTGACAGTGTGATACAGGGATGAGGCTATAGAGATAATACACTGACGGTGTGATACAGGGATGATGCTATAGAGATAATACACTGACGGTGTGATACAGGGATAATGCTATAGAGATAATACACTGACGGTGTGATACAGGGATGATGCTATAGAGATAATACACTGACAGTGTGATACAGGGATGATGCAATATAGATAATACACTGACGGTGTGATACAGGGATGATGCTATAGAGATAATACACTGACAGTGTGATACAGGGATGATGCTATAGAGATAATACACTGACAGTGTGATACAGGGATGATGCTGATGCTAAAGAGATAATACACTGACAGTGTGATACAGGGATGATGCTATAGAGATAATACACTGACGGTGTAATACAGGGATGATGCTATAGAGATAAGGTGGTGGACAGATAGAGAGATAAAGTGATAGAAGGAGTGTTACCTGGGTATGGTGGACAGATAGAGAGATAAAGTGATAGAAGGAGTGTTACCTGGGTACGGTGGACAGATAGAGAGATAAAGTGATAGAAGGAGTGTTACCTGGGTATGGTGGACAGATAGAGAGATAAAGTGATAGAAGGAGTGTTACCTGGGTATGGTGGACAGATAGTGAGATAAAGTGATAGAAGGAGTGTTACCTGGGTATGGTGGACAGATAGAGAGATAAAGTGATAGAAGGAGTGTTACCTGGGTATGGTGGACAGATAGAGAGATAAAGTGATAGAAGGAGTGTTACCTGGGTATGGTGGACAGATAGAGAGATAAAGTGATAGAAGGAGTGTTACCTGGGTATGGTGGACAGATAGAGAGATAAAGTGATAGAATGAGTGTTACCTGGGTATGGTGGACAGATAGAGAGATAAAGTGATAGAAGGAGTGTTACCTGGGTATGGTGGACAGATAGAGAGATAAAGTGATAGAAGTGTTACCTGGGTATGGTGGACAGATAGAGAGATAAAGTGATAAGAAGGAGTGTTACCTGGGTATGGTGGACAGATAGAGAGATAAAGTGATAGAAGTGTTACCTGGGTACGGTGGACAGATAGAGAGATAAAGTGATAGAAGTGTTACCTGGGTACGGTGGACAGATAGAGAGATAAAGTGATAGAAGGAGTGTTACCTGGGTATGGTGGACAGATAGGTGACCAGTCTGCTTAGATCCTCCTGTTTCACTCGGTCATGATTGGTCCGCGCTGGGAAGGTGAGGATGGGCCCGCCTCTCTTGTCCCTGCCCCCTGGGACAGTGACATCATCAAAAAGCAACATAACACATCATTACCAGAGAGGTTTTGAACCAAGACACTCAACTAGGACATATACCGTGTCAGCCTAGGGGAGGGGCTTGGTCGGACAAGGGTAAGGAGTTAGGTGAAGGGACAAGGGAACGTAACAAGGGAACTAAATGGAGCAAGGGGATAGAGGGAGCTTGGAAAAGAGACTAGGGAACAAAATGGGACAGGGCCGTACTCAACTCACCTGAAACAAAGGCCACTTTTTCCCTCAGAACTGTCAGCACATCCACCGCTCTCACCCCCTCCCCCTGCGCACCCCCTAGTGAAGAGAGAGAGGGAGGAGGGGGTGAGGGAGAGAAGAGAGAGAGGGAGGAGGGGGAGAGGGAGAGAAGAGAGAGAGGGAGGAGGGGGTGAGGGAGAGAAGAGAGAGAGGGAGGAGAGGGGGAGACAGAGAGAAAAGAGAATGAGGGGGGGCAGACAAGGTGATATAGAGATATAGTTACATTTCAAATATTCCTGTAAACACTACTTAGTTCCTCGATCACAAATGAACAGCCACATCAACAACAATCTCCCCTGGAAACGGAGGGAGAGAAAGAACTAGGGTTTGAGCAGCAGGCTGTAATGACACTATCACATTAAATGACTGTAAATAAATGTGTGTGTGTTGTGATTGTGTGTATGTGGTGTGTATAGGTTGCTGTGACAGCATGTAGACAGCAGACAAAACCCATCTGGTGTTTAGGCCTGTTAGTGTAATCTGATGTGGGTATAATCCTGACTGGAACAGCTGGGGCACTGGGGCATAGGGCAGGGACAGAGGTAGGGGGATGTTTGCAGAGGGGACATGTGTCTGTGTTAGTGTAAGCTGGAGCACTTGTGTGCGTGTGCGTGTGTGTCTGTGTGTGTCTGTGTGTGCGTGCGTGTGTGTGTTTCTGTGTGTGTGCGCGCGCGCGCGTGTGCGTGAGTGCATGCGTGTGTGCGTGTGTGTGTGTGTGTGTGTGTGTGTGTGTGTGTGTGTGGCTCTGCAGTCTCCCATACAGTACCAGAGGAAGTAGAGTGAAGGGACAAACCTTCTCACCTGCCTTTCCTCAGGCTGTGTGTGTGTGTACAGTATTTGGAAAGGGTAGGGGTAGCAATGGATGACAGAGAGAAAGGGATGAAGGGCAACGTTGGAGGGAGGGAGGGATGTTAGAGTATGTAGCTCAAGGGGTCTAGCTGACCTTTCCACGTCACTAAGAGGTTATTCTCTCACTGTATACTGTTATTTTGCTCTGCAAGCAAACCCTCACGTGTGTGTGTAAATGTGTGTGTAAATGTGTGTGTGTGTATGCATGTGTGTGTGTGTATGTATGTGTGTGTGTGTGTAGTTGTGTGTGTGTATGTATAGTAGGTGTGTGTGTAGGTGTGGTGTGTGTGTGTGTATGTATGTGTATGTGTGTGTGTGTATGTATGTGTGTGTAGTTGTTGTGTGTGTGTGTTTGTGTGTGTGTATATGTGTATATGTGTGTGTAAATGTGTGTGTGTATGTGTGTGTATGTGTGTGTGTGTGTATGTATGTGTGTGTAGTTGTTGTGTGTGTGTGTGTGTGTGTGTGTGTGTGTGTGTGTGTGTGTGTGTGTGTGTGTGTGTGTGTGTGTGTGTGTGTGTGTGTGTGTGTGTGTGTGTGTATATGTGTGTGTGTATGTGTGTGTGTGTGTGTCCAAGACAATAACATTCTAGTCCACATTAGAATGTCATTGAATGTCATTGTGATGAAACATTTTGTGACAGAATGGAGGAAATAGCTTGCTGAATGTTGTGTTTGTTGAAAGGTTTATGTGTGTGTGTGTGTGTGTGTGTGTGCGTGCGTGTGTGTGCATGCTTTTGTGCGTACATGTGTGTTACAGATGTTTTGGCTTCTCCTTATCGATTGTGAATTCACCCATGAAAACGATGGAAAGAGGAAGCACAAAGAAATGAACATGAAGGAGTGAAGGACAGGAAGAGGAAACTAATGTGACAGGAAGCGTGGCACTCCAGACTTCCTGTAACACAGAACTCCAGGGAGTGGCAGGAAGTAGAAATAAAATAATTGTACCAAACCAACCGACGCGCTGTTTATCACACACATCCAAACACACACACATGTACACACGCACACACACATACATACACACATACACATGCAAACACACACACACACACCAAGACTAATAACTCCCTGCGGCTGCCAGCCGGTGACTGGAAACATCACACACACCAATACGTTCCATATAACAGGCAGACAGGGCAGGATTTAACATCTTCAGGTAAAGTGGAAGATTAACAAGACTGTTTCATATCTTCATCTTTGCATTTATATGTTTTCTATTCCCCTCTGAAAACGGCAGGTGCTAACGCCTAGTCACGCTGGCTCTGTAACCGTGCTGCCAGATGTTTACCCTGCAAGACTAAAAGAGCATTGCTTGTACAACCACACACACACCGCACGCAGACAGACAGCCAGACGGTGTGCAGCCGAAGGCGGATTACTACTACTCTGTGTATCACAAGAGAATCTGACACACACACGGCTAAACAGACCAGGCTGGTCACACGAAAGAGCAGGCCAGGCCACAGACAGCGCACCACCGCAACACAGATTACAACTACACTACGAGATTGAGAATAAAACACACACAGACACACAGACACACACACACAGACACACACTATTCCTAAGCAGTTTATAGACAACACTGCAGTGCATTCATCACCACCATGGTGTACCCCCAGACAGAGAGGCTCTGAATGCTCTATATACACTGTATATACAAACGTATGTGGACACACCTTCAAATTAGTGGATTTGGTTATTTCAGCCACACCCGTTGCTGTAAGGTGTATAAAATTGAGCACACCGCCATGCAATCTCCATAGACAAACATTGGCAGTAGAATGGCCTTCCTGAACAGCTCAGTGACTTTCAACGTGGCACCGTGATAGTATACCACCTGCCCCGGTCAATTGTAAGTGCTGTTATTGTGTAGTGGAAACGTCTAGGATCAACAACGGCTCAGCCGCAAAGTGGTAGGCCACACAAGCTCAGAGAACGGGACCACCGAGTGCTGAAGTGTGTAAAAATCATCTGTCCTCAGTTGACACTACCGAGTTCCAAACTGCCTCTGGAAGCAACGTCAGCACAATAACTGTTAGTCGGGAACTTCATGAATGGGTTTCATGGCCGAGCAGCCGCACACCAGCCAAAGATCACCATGACAATGCCAAGTATTTCTTTGGTTTGTTTTGGGGGGTTTTGCTCTGCTGTACGGAATCTGGACACTTCTCTTCATGGCCCCTAGTACTCTCTCCTGTCTGTTTGTGTATCTGGTCTTACACACTTGTTCTTCATTTCTAATAAAACTTAACTCTTTGCTAACCTGTAGCCCCTCCCTCTCGTAGATAGGTCAGGAAAAGCAACATGCCTCATGTTTTTGGGTTAAAAGTAGAAAGCAATGCCAGGAAAACACGACCTGCCCCGACCTGCATAGTGCCAACTGTAAAGTTTGGTTGAGGAGGAATAATGTTCTGGGGCTGTTTTTCACAGTTCAGGATAGGCCACTTAGTTCCAGTGAAGGGAAATCTTAACGCTACAGCATACATTGATATTCTAGACAATTCTGTGCTTCCAACTTTGTGGCAACAGATTGGGGACGGCCCGTTTCTGTTCCAGAATGACAAAGCCCCCCGGGCATAAAGCGAGGTCCATACAGAAATGGTTTGTCGAGATCGGTGTGGAAAAACTTGCCTCCATCGAACACCTTTGGGATGAATTGGAACGCCGACTGCGAGCCAGGCCTTATCGCCCAACATCAGTGCCCGACCTCAATATTGTTCTTGTGGCTGAATGGAAGCAAGTCCCAGTAGCAGTGTTCTAACACAGTGAAACGCCTTCCCAGAAGAGTGTGTGTGTGTGGTGTGTGTGTGTGTGTGTGTCAGTCATCTTGGAATGGGCCATAATGGCACTCATTCACCATGAATTACATATCACCAGCATGATTATAACACTAGCATGCTAAAGGCACAGAAGACTGAGCAAGGGGAGTGTGCACCAAGAAATCCTTTGGGGCTGCATCCCAAATGGCACCCTATTCCCTATATAGTGCACTACTTTTGATGAGAGCGCTATAGGCCCTGGTCAAAGGCAGTGCACTATAAAAGGGAATAGGGTGCCATTTGGGATGCAGTCTTGGTATCCAAGGTGAGTAGGCCCCTCTGTGTCGGTCCATTGATGTAGTGTGTGTGTGTGTGTGTGTGTGTGTGTGTGT
Organism: Oncorhynchus kisutch; assembly: GCF_002021735.2. Classification (NCBI taxonomy): domain Eukaryota; kingdom Metazoa; phylum Chordata; class Actinopteri; order Salmoniformes; family Salmonidae; genus Oncorhynchus; species Oncorhynchus kisutch. The sequence goes on along the minus strand of NC_034178.2, from coordinate 174,407 downwards.
GTGTGTGTGTGTGTGTGTGTGTGTGTGTGTGTGTGTGTGTGTGTGTGTGTGTCTGTCTGTACTGAGGCAGGTTTATCCATCTCAGTGGGAGAGACACCTAATCCTGAGCATAAACAGGGCATTAACACACCGCTGTGTTTGAATATTCCCACAGCACAGGGACAAATGATAACCTTAGGAGGAAAGGGGAGGAGAGAGGAGGGGAGGGAGAGGAGGAGAGAGGAGGGGAGGAAGAGGAGGAGAGAGGAGGGGAGGAAGAGGAGGAGAGAGGAGGGGAGGGAGAGGAGGAGAGAGGAAGGGAGGGAGAGGAGAGGAGGAGAGAGGAGGGGAGGGAGAGGAGGAGAGAGGAGGGGAGGGAGAGGAGGAGAGAGGAGGGGAGGAAGAGGGGGAGAGAGGAGGGGAGGGAGAGGGGGAGAGAGGAGGGGAGGGAGAGGGGGAGAGAGGAGTGGAGGGAGAGGAGGAGAGGAGGAGAGAGAGAGGGGGAGAGAGGAGGGGAGGGAGAGGGGGAGAAGCGTTGAGAGGAAGAGGAGGAATGAAGAGAAATTAAGAGGAACCCTTCACTGATCATTGCGAGTAGCAGCCGGGAAGCAGATCACAGAGGAGGAGAGAGGAGGGGAGGAAGAGGGGGAGAGAGGAGGGGAGGGAGTGACAACCTCTCCCTCCCTTCTCTCCATGTCTTACTAGCTCTTGGGATGAGACAGCCTACTGGGATGCATCTCAATAGTCTTAAGTCCTTTTCCTCTCAATATCTCTTTTCCTCCATCTGGCGTGAAACAATGTTGCTTTCACCCATCCTGTGTTTTTCAGGTCAGTTCTGATGAAGGAGAAGATATCATGGACGAAAAGAGGCATGAAGAGGAAACAATTTAAGAGTATTGAGACATAGCCCTTATATTCCTCACTAGGCTGTAGTCCTCTCCTTTTGGCCAATCAAGGGGATGAGGCATCCACCACAGTGTGTTGTCCAGTGTCTTCAGATCAGTGTAGATAAAGGAGAGGAAACTAGGAGAGGACCCCTGTTTAGACTAGATGCAGCCCTGTGGACCAGTTGGGACCTCTGCCATCCATGCTCACTAGAGAGAGCGCACACACAAACACACACCTTATTTCATGTCTGATAGTCATGCATAATCATCATGTGTGTGTGTGTGTGTGTGTGTGTGTAACGGTAGCTAGTGTCTTAGTCCACACACAGCTGCCGTAACATGTTTTCTCCGATACAGTGGCCTATAGCAGCTGTACATGCTTACTACACACACAGGGAGAATGAATGGAAGTGCTGACGATTTAACATCACGGCGAAAAGCCTCGGGCCTGTGCTCGGCCGTTTGTGGATTGTATAAAGATCAGAGACAGAATACGGTCAAATAAACGTTCACATAGATTATGTGGGTGTGTCTGTATTGATATCGTTTTATAACACCGCGGATCAAATGCTGCAAGCTACATAGAACATATATAGGCAATGCTGCTACTGTCCTCCCTCTCTCTCTCTCTGTCTCTCTCAATTCAATTAAATAGGTTTTATTGGCATGGGAAACATGATTACATCGCCAAAGCAAGTGATCATGATGGATCCTCAATCACACAAACTGACCAAAAACTCAACATATATGCTTCGTCCTCCCTGACCATGCACGCTGCGGTGAAATAGTCTAATTCTATAATGGGCTGAATATACAGCTCTGCCAATGCTATTTCTCACGGTAACGGACAGGCACATTCCTGCACGGTAACGATAGGCTACATCCACCCATACCCGGGGCCAGGCAGCTGTGACCAATCCCTCCGGTTTAGCCTTTTCACCCTTTTCATTATCGATCTCGGCACGGGATGCCGTTAACACCCAGCCTGCCCACCTGCTTTAGCCAACCCGTCCTGACCGGCTTCACCGGGTCCGGTTTGGGCAGGGTCCCCGGGATTCATCCTCTCCGATAGATCCTCCACGCCTTCAACAAGAGGCTGGTCGGTTCTTTTTTTCTTTCCTTTTTTGAACCCCTCGGTATGCAGAGATGGTCGTTACGGGGAGAAAGTCAGTCAGTCATCGCGCGGCCCCGTCCCCATGTTCTCTTCTGTATCCTAGCAGCGATTCTCGTCCGTAGTCGCGCGCATTCCCGTTCCACCGCTACTGTCGCCGTGATCCTGCGCGGCATCACATCACATCATATCCCACTGTATCGCCTTGCGCGCTTTTGTTCAGTAGTTGACTAGTAGGCCTACCGAATACCGAGGCGAAAGCTCGTGCAGCATGCTCCATTACTAGCCAACTACAACCGACCTACCGACCAATCTAACAATAGCGTTATACCGAAACGCACCCGGTGCAGATGGCTCGGGCTCAGCTGACTGCATGAGCACCGACAGTCCCGAGCCTGTCCATGCACGGCGCGTGCAACCGGAGGCGAGGCAGGCCCGTAGTATAGACTACATACGTTGCCTGAAGTGATTCAAGAAGAACATCATCGCTGTGCCCTGACTGTAGGAGGGACTTTCCCTTATTCACTGGCAGGCACTATAAAATCAATGCGCTCGATCTATGCCGTCATTCATCCACCAGTCTTCACACACCAAGGACGATGGCAACATCATGGTTTGCTTTGTTCTTCCCAGATTAGAGAAGAGGGGGCTATCTTAATGGGGTCAAGCTGCCTATATTTGATGCTGATCGCATAGCCTAGAGAAGCTACCCTTTGGTTATTGCATCACCAGCCCGCCTCCTCTTATTTATCAAAGCAGTAACCGCCTATCTAGAAAAAAACACCGTTCCCGGTGACATCACTCAATTAACCGTGACACCCTCAGCATCAATGTGTCGCCCGCTGTGGTTGTGTAACCTACTGTTATCGCCTCCCAACAACAGACCAAACCTCCCTCTCATCTCCACACACACACACACACACACCATTGGAGGCTGCAGAGGGGGGGGCGGCTTATAATAATGGCTGGAATGGAGCTAATGGAATGGCATCAAACACCTGGAAACCTTGGAAACTACGTGTTTGATGTATTTGATAACATACCACTCAGTGGCAACCAGGTCCTTCAGGGCAGGTGGGGAAGAGCCCCACCTGTTTAAATCATTGACTTTATAAAGCCGCATACAAACATGGTCTCTTTTTTACTATCTCGAGTAAAGCAGCTCCAAAATGCTGGTGTTTCAGTCTAGCTCAGTGCTTTCTGTTGTGGTGGGAGGGGCAGCCAACGAAATATGGAGTGTAGGGGTTGGTAATGTTCTGTAGTAGCGCCGTGATTGGCTCAGTGTTCTATCACTCATGGGGACAACGTCACTGCAAAATCTATGGGGAGAGCTCGAAAATTCAAGCCCCTTGGGTGCTGCCATAGATTTACATTAGAAGTGCCCATCCAAGAAGGCTCAAGGTTACCGGCCACAGATAAAATGACATCAAATCACGTTATATCTACCGTAGCTTTGATTGGACTGATCATGTCAACATACTTTCAAAATCTTAGCTAGCGAGCTGGACAAGCAGTCATCATCATGAATCACGTCGACAATCTACTGGCAAATACTTTTCCATCCTTGTCATATGAAGAGAAATGATAGATAAAATGTATCGGTGCTCATCAGCCAATTCAACAATGAGTGGTTGGGAACAAATCAGTGGCTAACTGTAAGTGTTGCAAAGCAATCACTGGCCTGCTATTCAGTGGGAGTGAGAGTGTGGTTTGGGTTTAAGGGTCTCTTTTCCAAGCTGAAATGGATAAACATTCTCATGCCTTGGGCCAGAAAAGGTTGAATACATTGGCCATGCTGTCAATCCAGCATGACTTCTGCTGCTTCAAAACAACTGGAAACTAGGAACTGGGAAATCTCAGACTTCAGTGAGTTCAAGACAACTGAGAACTTGGAAAAAACGAGCTCCAACTGGGAAAATACGTTTTGAACAGTCATCCAACTCGGAATTCCAAGTCGGGAACTCCGGCCTCTTTCTAGATCAGACCGAGATGCAGACAGTTCGAAGTAACAAAACTTTATTACAAAAATGGGTCAGGCAAACGACAAGTCAAGGCTCAGGGCAGACAGAGGTCAGGGCAGACAGAGGTCAGGGCAAACAGAGGTCAGGGCAGACAGAGGTCAGGGCAGACAGAGCAGTGTCACAAGGTACAGAATGGCAGGCAGGCTCAGGGCAGACAGAGGTCAGTAATCCAGAGCAGTGTCACAAGGTACAGAATGGCAGGCAGGCTCAGGGCAGACAGAGGTCAGGGCAGACAGAGCAGTGTCACAAGGTACAGAATGGCAGGCAGGCTCAGGGCAGGCAGGCTCAGGGCAGACAGAGGTCAGTAATCCAGAGCAGTGTCACAAGGTACAGAACGGCAGGCAGGCTCAGGGCAGACAGAGGTCAGGGCAGACAGAGGTCAGACAGAGGTCAGTAATCCAGAGCAGTGTCACAAGGTATAGAATGGCAGGCAGGCTCAGGGCAGACAGAGGTCAGTAATCCATAGCAGTGTCACAAGGTACAGAATGGCAGGCAGGCTCAGGGCAGGCAGAGGTCAGTAATCCAGAGCAGTGTCACAAGGTACAGAATGGCAGGCAGGCTCAGGGCAGGCAGAGGTCAGTAATCCAGAGCAGTGTCACAAGGTACAGAATGGCAGGCAGGCTCAGGGCAGGCAGAGGTCAGTAATCCAGAGCAGTGTCACAAGGTACAGAATGGCAGGCAGGCTCAGGGCAGACAGAGGTCAGGGCAGACAGAGGTCAGGGCAGACAGTGGTCAGGGCAGACAGAGGTCAGGGCAGACAGAGCAGTGTCACAAGGTACAGAATGGCAGGCAGGCTCAGGGCAGACAGAGGTCAGTAATCCAGAGCAGTGTCACAAGGTACAGAATGGCAGGCAGGCTCAGGGCAGACAGAGGTCAGGGCAGACAGAGCAGTGTCACAAGGTACAGAATGGCAGGCAGGCTCAGGGCAGACAGAGGTCAGTAATCCAGAGCAGTGTCACAAGGTACAGAACGGCAGGCAGGCTCAGGGCAGACAGAGGTCAGGGCAGACAGAGGTCAGGGCAGACAGAGGTCAGTAATCCAGAGCAGTGTCACAAGGTACAGAACGGCAGGCAGGCTCAGGGCAGACAGAGGTCAGTAATCCAGAGCAGAGTCACAAGGTACAGAATGGCAGGCAGGCTCAGGGCAGACAGAGGTCAGTAATCCAGAGCAGTGTCACAAGGTACAGAATGGCAGGCAGGCTCAGGGCAGACAGAGGTCAGTAATCCAGAGCAGTGTCACAAGGTACAGAATGGCAGGCAGGCTCAGGGCAGACAGAGGTCAGTAATCCAGAGCAGTGTCACAAGGTACAGAATGGCAGGCAGGCTCAGGGCAGACAGAGGTCAGTAATCCAGAGCAGTGTCACAAGGTACAGAATGGCAGGCAGGCTCAGGGCAGACAGAGGTCAGTAATCCAGAGCAGTGTCACAAGGTACAGAATGGCAGGCAGGCTCAGGGTAGACAGAGGTCAGTAAACCAGAGCAGTGTCACAAGGTACAGAATGGCAGGCAGGCTCAGGGCAGACAGAGGTCAGTAATCCAGAGCAGTGTCACAAGGTACAGAATGGCAGGCAGGCTCAGGGCAGGCAGAGGTCAGTAATTCAGAGCAGTGTCACAAGGTACAGAATGGCAGGCAGGCTCAGGGCAGGCAGAGGTCAGTAATTCAGAGCAGAGTCCGAAAGGTACAGAACGGCAGGCAGGCTCATGGCAGGCAGGCTCAGGGCAGGCAGAGGTCAGTAATTCAGAGCAGAGCCCGAAAGGTACAGAACGGCAAGCAGGCTCAGGGCCGGTAGAATGTTCAAAACTGGGAAAACTAGAAAACAGGGACAAGAGAGAAAAACAGGAGTAGGGGAAAACCACTGGTAGGCTTGATGGGACAAACTGGCAACGGACAAACAGAGAACACAGGTATAAATGCACAGGGGATAATGGGGAAGATGTGCGACACCTGGAGGGGAAGCACAAGACAGGTGAAACAGATCAGGGTGTGACAGCTCCGACATGAAGATCACTGACGTCGTCATGATTCAACCTTTTTTTTCAGAGTTCCAAGTTGTCTTGAAAGCACCATAAATCCAGAGAATTCCAGACTTTGCTGACAAAATTTACCCTCAAGAGGGACCGCCGCACCACCTTCCTGTTCAAGTGAGCACAGCACAACAAGGTGTGTCAAAAAATGTCCTGTATGCTGCTGCATAAATTACGTAATATGCCAGGGAGATATGTATAATGTAGCTAAGAAAGTAATACTAAGTGTGTGTTGTGTCGTAAGCTGTTAGTAGCCCATGTGTCTCACCCTAATGATTTTGTCCCTTTCCCCCTCATAACTTTGCCTACTGTTCTGACTTGGTGTTGCACATGTAGCCTATAGCCTGTTTTAGAGAAATGTAATTATTGAATATTGCAAGAGCTTTCATTTGCTGCTTAAATGCCCCATTTATTTATCCTTTGGTTCTGACTTGGTGTACAGGGAGAATACTGTAAGAACAGCCTATGTTCTGAATTCTGGCGCTGTACATTTCAAAAGTGTTGGACAAATAGTGATATTGACTACGTCCGTCCTCGCTCGCTCATTAATGTCTTAATCGAAATTAGGGATTGCCTCTTATCCGTTTGTCGTTCCCTTATGCCATAGTTTTTACATCTCTGCTGTCAGTAGAAACCACATTTGATTAAGCATGTCAGCCATATCAGCTATGTTTGATAAAAGGGAGTAAATGGGGCTGAATGAACTATTTCGCAGCCAGACAAGGCTCCACTGATAGCCAGGTGTAGCGGTGGTAAGGATTCACTCCATGGTGCTGAAAACAAAGCTCCGTGTCGGGACAGCTTTATGTAGGCCCTAACAGTTTGTGGGCTCTGTTTGTCACCGTTATTGTGCAATTAATATATTGTTTAGTGTTGTGCAGTGGCTTTGCTGGTATGCATCTAAAATTGGTTTGGGGATTTTGCCCCACCATGATTTACATGCTAAAATCGCCACTGACTCAGCTTCAGCCATTACCACAAGCCCTTCCTCCCCATCTAAGGTGCCACCAACCTCCTGTGACTCACACAAATGCAAGCAAGCAGGCGCACACGTGCCCCATCTATCTCTCCCTTCCCTTCTACATTTAGCCTTTTTAATGAAATCTATCACTGCTTTATAATATGGATGTACATGATGATTCATGTCTGTCAAATATAAAATATAAAAGGTTAAAGGGAATGTTGGCATATCGGATATCACTTTTAGTTTAACTAATTTATCTTAGGAAAGTTATATAGCCCTACTATTCGATTATAGGTAGAATGACTCAAGGTAAACTATCGTCTCGTATAGATCAACTACTATTCTACTGCGAAAATGTCCCATAAATGTCTGTCGAGAGCTGCAAATGATAAAACATGAGGAAATGTCGCCCCCGTGCGGACATTAGTTATTTTTCATTTCACACACCCAGGACTCACACACTGTGACGTCACAATTGCCGTCTGTTACGCGGGAATCACAAACTGATACAAAATAACCGGCGCATCACCTGCTACTGTCCTTCCCGCTATCACAGCGTTTACATCGTCTGATCAAGCGCAGAGAACTGCACCGTCTTTTACAGGTTAATTATTTAATTGATTTACATGGTTTTCATAAATGAATCCACAGTTATTAGTGGGCTATAGGCCTGCCATTTAAAAGGCCCAGTGCAGTCCAAATTCAGTTTTCCTGTATTTTATATAATAATGTACAACAGCTGATGAAACTAACACTGTAAAGTGAGCTTTTTTGTATCGGTGTTATTTCCTGATAGTTGCTTATTGAATATACAGTCTACATAGGACCTTCTAATCAGGTGGTTTGCATAGGCGGGAGTTTCGGTTTTCCATGTTGACATCATCATGCGGGAGTTCCAAACCTCACTATTCAGCGTTACCCTCTCCACTCAGACATTCCTAGCTAAATTCTTGCTTTTAAAATATTTTTTGGGGTAAAAAGCTACACTACCAGTCAAAACTTTTAGAACACCTCCTCATTCAAGTGTTTTTCTTTATTCTTAACATTTTCTACGTTGTAGAATAATAGTGAAGAAATCAAAACTATGAAATAACACATATGGAATCATGTAGTAACCAAAAAAGTATTTAACAAATCAAAATATATTTAATATTTGAGATTCTTCAAATAGCCGTTTCCCTGATTACAGCTTTGCACACTCTTGGCATTCTCTCAACCAGCAGTCGTCATGAGGTCGTCACCTGGAATGCATTTCAATTAACAGATGTGCCTTCTTAAAGTTAATTTGTGGAATTTCTTTCCTTCTTAATGCATTTGAGCCAACCAGTTGTGTTGTGACATGGTATGGGTGGTATACAGAGATTGCCCTTTTTGGTAAAAGACCAAGTCCATATTATGTCAAGAACAGTTCAAATAAGCAAAGAGAAACTATAGTCCATCATTGTTTAAAACATGTAGGTCAGACAATACAGAAAATGTAAAGAACTTTGAAAGTTTCTCCAAGTCCAGTCGCAAAAACCATCAAGCGCTATGATGAAACTGGCTTTCACGAGGACCGCCACAGGAATGGAAGACCCAGAGTTACCTCTGCTGCAGAGTTTATTAGAGTTACCAGCCTCAGAAATTGCTGTCCTAATAAATGCTTCACAGTGTTCAAGGAACAGACACATCTCAACCTCAACTGTTTACAGGAGACTGCTGCAAAGAAACCACTAGTAAAGGACACCAATAATAAGAGACCTGCTTGGGCCAAGAAACACGAGCAATGCACATTAGACTGGTGGAAATTTGTCCCTTGGTCTGGTGTACAAATTGAAGATTTTTGGTTCCAACCGCCGTGTCTTTGTGAGACGCTGTGTGGGTGAACGGATGATCTCTGCATGTGTATTTCCCACCGTAAAGCATGGAGCAGGAGGTGTTATAGTGTGAGGGTGCTTTGGTGGTGACACACTTAACCAGCATGGCTACCACAGCATTCTGCAGCGATACGCCATCCCATCTGGTTTGGGCTTAGTGGGACTATCATTTGTTTATCAACAGGACAATGACCCAACACACCTCCTGGCTGTGTAAGGGCTATTTTACCAAGAAGGAGAGTGATGGAGTGCTGCATCAGATGACCTGGCCTCCACAAACCCTCGACCTCAAACTAATTGAGATGGTTTGGGATGAGTCGGACCGCTGAGTGAAGGAAAAGCAGCCAACAAGTGCTCAGCATATGTGTGAACTCCTTCAAGACTGTTGGAAAAGAATTCCAGGTGAAACTGGTTGAGAGAATGCCATGAATGTGCAAAGCTGTCAAGGCAAAGGGTGGCTATTTGAAGATTCTCAAATATAAAATATATTTTGATTTGTTTAACAGTTTTTTGGTTACTATACGATTCCATATGTGTTATTTCATAGTTTTTATGTTTTCACTATTATTCTACATGTAGAAAATATTTAAAATAAATAAAAGCCCTTCGGCTGATTTTAATATAAATCTTTTACAGTACGGTACTTCATTGTTAACAATAATTTATTTCATATTGACTTAAAAATGACTGCATTGGGCCTATAACATTTTTATTTTAGAGTCAGGCAGATATTGCAAGAATGAGGTTAAAATACCATTTTCTTTTCACCATACAGGTGTTTTTGTTGCCACTGGTTCCCATTCTGGGTTTAGAATGTCTCACACAGGTAAAACAGTGGTCATCCCTCCAGAGCTCCCCGGCATTCTGAAGCAGTTCACCAAGGACGCCATCCTGACACAACCTGAAGACCTGCTGGAATGGGCCACACTGTGAGTAGCTTGAAGTTATGCCTAGCCACTGATCCAAGGTCAGTTTAGTATTGTAGCTTCTGAGAGGAGAAGGATGAAAGTTGGCCCTTGACCTCGTCTGCTTCCCAAATGGAACCCTATTCATTACATAGTGCACTACTTTTGACCAGGGCCCATAGGGGACGAAGTCCACTGATCTAAGGTCAGTTGTAGCTGAACTGTGTGGAATATATGCCTGCATACATTCACTACAGTCCTCCAAGACCAGGATTCCTGCTGTATTAAACCCAGTATTGTGCTGGTATACATGTCTGCTACAGGTACTTCAGTGCTCTGGTCCAGGGGAAGACGTTACCTGTGAACAGGACACCAGACAAAGTGGTAAACCCCAACACCATGGACCTCACACCTGAGGTACTCACCACAATGCACGAAAAGGTACTGGGCCACACACACAAACACACCACAGCTAGACACACACATGCATGACTCACCCGTGTGCACACACACACACACACATACACACATAAACGTGAACCCTCTCTCTCTCTGTCCCCGTCTCCCTACCCCCTTCTCTCCCCCCTTCCCCTTCCCAGCTACATAAGAATGGCACAGTCAGTAAGAAGGATGTGAGCAAGCTGTGGCGGTCGTTAGGATTGGCTGACGACCTTCTCAGACACATCATGACAGTGGGCTGCTTCGGAGACCAACTCGACTGGATAAAATTCTTCGCCCTGGGCTGCAGCTATCTGGGAGGGGTACATATGATATGGTGCACGCATGCAAGCACACACTCATGCATGCACGGTGCACACACACACACACTTAATAACATACAGACATTATCAAATTACCTTTGGGCCCGTTATCTTGGTGACCTCTGACTTCTCTCTGGCAGACGATCAAGAACGCCATGACCCACGCGCTGTACATCCTGAACTCAGACAGCTCGTGTAAGCCCCCAGACGCCTGCGTCCCCTTCGAGACCTTCCGCTTCCTTTACCTCTACCTGGCAGCGGTGGACAAAGAGGTGTCCCAGGCCCAGATAGACCGAACCATTACCTACTTGGAGGCTCAGGCGTGAGTTGTAACAGTTACACAACTACACGAAAAACAACACAGCTACACAGCTATACAACTACACAACAACACAGCAACAAAAAAACTACACAGCTGCAAAACAACTACACAACAACTTAACAGAGACACAACAACTACACAGAGACACAACTACACAACAACTACACAACTACACAGCAGCTACACAGTGAAAACAAAAGCTGTCAAGTACCAGGAGACACAGGTGTGAGAAATAAAATTGACTTCACACAAAATGTGTGTATCTCTGACTGTCTGTCTGTCTCTCAGGAAGGCGCGTGATGGGATGGTGAAGGTGTCGGACTTCGTCAACAGTCGTAAAGTGCGTTTGGGATAGACTCACCCTCTTTCCCCTTTAGAACTTTGTTCTAATAAAGATGGTTCCAAAGAAAAACTCTGTTATTGCATCAATATCAGAGGACAGTGTTTGTTTGTGTATATCCTCCATCAATATCAGAGGACAGTGTTTGTGTATATCCTCCATCAATATCAGAGGGCAGTGTTTGTGTATATCCTCCATCAATATCAGAGGGCAGTGTTTGTGTATATCCTCCATCAATATCAGAGGACAGTGTTTGTGTATATCCTCCATCAATATCAGAGGACAGTGTTTGTGTATATCCTCCATCAATATCAGAGGACAGTGTTTGTGTATATCCTCCATCAATATCAGAGGACAGTGTTTGTGTATATCCTCCATCAATATCAGAGGACAGTGTTTGTGTATATCCTCCATCAATATCAGAGGACAGTGTTTGTGTATATCCTCCATCAATATCAGAGGGCAGTGTTTGTGTATATCCTCCATCAATATCAGAGGGCAGTGTTTGTGTATATCCTCCATCAATATCAGAGGACAGTGTTTGTGTATATCCTCCATCAATATCAGAGGACAGTGTTTGTGTATATCCTCCATCAATATCAGAGGACAGTGTTTGTGTATATCCTCCATCAATATCAGAGGGCAGTGTTTGTGTATATCCTCCATCAATATCAGAGGACAGTGTTTGTGTATATCCTCCATCAATATCAGAGGGCAGTGTTTGTGTATATCCTCCATCAATATCAGAGGACAGTGTTTGTGTATATCCTCCATCAATATCAGAGGACAGTGTTTGTGTATATCCTCCATCAATATCAGAGGACAGTGTTTGTGTATATCCTCCATCAATATCAGAGGACAGTGTTTGTGTATATCCTCCATCAATATCAGAGGACAGTGTTTGTGTATATCCTCCATCAATATCAGAGGACAGTGTTTGTGTATATCCTCCATCAATATCAGAGGACAGTGTTTGTGTATATCCTCCATCAATATCAGAGGGCAGTGTTTGTGTATATCCTCCATCAATATCAGAGGGCAGTGTTTGTGTATATCCTCCATCAATATCAGAGGACAGTGTTTGTGTATATCCTCCATCAATATCAGAGGACAGTGTTTGTGTATATCCTCCATCAATATCAGAGGACAGTGTTTGTGTATATCCTCCATCAATATCAGAGGACAGTGTTTGTGTATATCCTCCATCAATATCAGAGGACAGTGTTTGTGTATATCCTCCATCAATATCAGAGGGCAGTGTTTGTGTATATCCTCCATCAATATCAGAGGACAGTGTTTGTGTATATCCTCCATCAATATCAGAGGACAGTGTTTGTGTATTACATTAAGTGAAAAGTCATCACTGATTGAGGCTGCCACAAGAGGCCAGAAACACATAGTAAAAGTCAAACATAGAGATGAATAGAGGACTCTAGTTCCCAAAAGCCTGTTTTAGCATAGGCAACACTATAATGGGACACATACAATGTTGCGTTCTCTAACTATCTCTAGTCCAAGCCAAATCCTGAGAGATTGGTCACTGTCGTATTTGTCAGATTAATACATTGTATAAGATTTGTATTATTGCAGAGATGGGAGGATTCAAGGAAACAGACAGAGTTGCACGTCATAAAAAAAAAATGAAAACATATAGACAGAGTTAAGATAACTGGTTTACTGTTGATAAAATAGGCAACAGGTGTTCTCAAACGTTTTCATGTCTGACCAGGTAGGTGCACGTAATAAAAAAAAATCTGGTCTGGACAGTTGTGCTACAGATATATTTGGCCTAATGTATGGGATATATACAGTATAATCCTTTCTCTTTATTTTAGTGGATAATCACCCGTTGAAGTGTCTTGGTGAAGGAAGACTGAGTCCATTTTGTTCAAGCTGGGCTGAAGCATGTTTTGGTACACTTTCTTTCAATGTGTGATACATTGTTTGATAATGATGTTGCAAATTGTTTAGCTACACTGTGCTCTGCTGAACATCACTCTAGGTCAAGTATAGATAAGGTGTGCCCTACTGAACACTGGTGAGAAAAGAAGATGATAGATGTGTTCAAACCAACAGACAAGATGTTCGTTGTTTGCGTCAGGAAAAGTTATGCTATTCGGTTGGATTTACGTTTGTAGGGCGGGTTTAGTTTTCGGATACGGAAGAGGAAGGAGCTATGTTTTGAAAGCATTGTCAGAAGTTTAGAAAGTTACGAAAAAGGGACTTGTTGAAATAACTTTACATGACATTATTTACATAGGGCAGTGATACTATTAAAATATATCCTAATTCTATTTTAACAACGTGCGTGTCACTAATTGAAGGAAGGCAGTTTGGGAGAGGAAACTAACATCGCTACGTTGATATCTAGCGTGTGCTTGCTTTGACAACTAGTTAAACGTTTTTGAATTGTATTACTTGACTTTTACCAAGATGGACATACAACACCGGCAGCGTCCGGTCAAACCGGACCAGAGTTTTTGGGACAACCGAAGACTGTGGACCGCAAGGATTTTCTCCATGCTCTGCTGTGCAATGGTGATGTCGGTCGTTGCAGTATTCTGCGCCTTTGTTTACCTCATCTTGAAAGGTACATCGTCTGTCAAGAGTTACAGAATTCTAGTCGCGAATGCGCGGATGAAGACCCTCTTGGACAGTAGCTGAATGATATTGCTTTCTGTTAATTGTTATGTAAATATGTCATCTTGTCACTTCTGTATACTGTTTGTTGTGTGTTTGTGTTTCAGAGATGCAGAATGAGAGAGTGATTGGAGAGGATGGCTCAGAGGTTAGACTCCTAGGCAAGTACAGGTCTGTTCACAAAAGTTCATACACACAAAGCCTCCAGAATAGAAAATTAACAAAACATGTTCCCCTCCCCTCCGCCCCACCTCTCTCTCGCCCCTTTACCCCCCCTTCTCTCTCTCCCTCTGTCTCTCTCTCCTCCCCCTCTCTGTAGGGTTCTGGAGTGTTCTGGTCATGTCGGTGCTAGCAGGGTTCTGCTGCTGTAGCTTCACATGGACCATCACCTACTTTGACTCTTTTGAGCCCAGCACGTTCCTCCCAACGCCCCTGTCCCCTGGCCACCTCAGGTAACACGCGCGCACACACACACACACACGGCTCATAATAATGGCTGGAATGATATCAGGCATATCAAACATGTGGTTACCATGTAGTTGATACCATTCCACTGACTCCATTCCAGCCATTATTATGAGCCGTCCTCCCCTCAGAAGCCTCTACTGACTAACCTACATTCCCTAACTCTTCCACTGGCCTTAGCCTAATTCTCTCGTCCTTTTCCTAAATCCTCTTGTTCCATCGCTCCCTGTTGTCTCCCAAGCCCAGATAGCAGGACACACACGTGTGTAAAGAGAATGATGACATATAGAGAGCTTGGGACTATAAGGTTCTATCTGTATTTTAGTCAACATGTAGTTATTGAAACAGCCTTGTTCTGTTCAATGTTCTCTACCTATACAGTAGTCTAAATACCTCAGTTCAAAATTGCTGACATCTTTTAAACCAATGAGGGTTCAGAACTTTAAAGCCAATTATCTCAGAATCATCTTTTTCCAGATGGAACCTTACAGTCCCAAGCTGTTGATATGTGTTGCCACCTTTGATTTCTAATTGTGTATGTGTGTGTGTCTCAGGCAGGTGACAGGTCACTCCTTCCACATGAGCTACAGTGTGGCGGTCCTAAATGGCATTGTAGCGGCGATCACCATCATCTGGAGCCTTACCTGACCTTACCCACAACCCCCTGTTCTACCTGACCTTACCCACAAACCCCTGTTCTACCTGACCTTACCCACAAACCCCTGTTCTACCTGACCTTACCCACAACCCCCTGTTCTACCTGACCTTACCCACAACCCCCTGTTCTACCTGACCTTACCCACAACCCCCTGTTCTACCTGATCTTACCCACAACCCCCTGTTCTACCTGACCTTACCCACAAACCCATGTTCTACCTGACCTTACCCACAAACCCATGTTCTACCTGACCTTACCCACAAACCCCTGTTCTACCTGACCTTACCCACAAACCCCTGTTCTACCTGATCTTACCCACAAACCCCTGTTCTACCTGACCTTAACCACAAACCCCTGTTCTACCTGACCTTACCCACAAACCCTTGTTCTACCTGACCTTACCCACAAACCCCTGTTCTACCTGACCTTACCCACAAACCCCTGTTCTACCTGACCTTAACCACAAACCCCTGTTCTACCTGACCTTACCCACAAACCCTTGTTCTACCTGACCTTACCCACAAACCCCTGTTCTACCTGACCTTACCCACAACCCCGTTCTACCTGACCTTACCCACAACCCCCTGTTCTACCTGACCTTACCCACAACCCCTTGCTCTGACCCACAACCATCTCACCTGACCCAAAACCCCTTGTTCTACCTGACTTTACCCACAATCTTTCCCATGTGTATGTGTACATATCAAGAGAAGCAGTAGAACATGATGTGATACTATGAGACAATGTGTCCAGTACTAAAGTCAGCCTCTCACTCACTAGCTCCTTGTCATTTGGTTCTCCATGCTGTCCTCTTCTTGGCCAAGTCCCAGGCTGATGAAGTGTTGAGTCCCAGGTTTCTACAAAGTCAGGATACCTTTTTTAATGTACTGTATATTGTGATATCCAGCCTAAAGAGGTTTTTGGGCCAAATTAGTGCTATAAAGAGAACATTTAAAATATTAAATGAGGCTCACACATTCTAAATCTATAGTTTATTGTAAGTCTAATATATAACCTGTAGAGGTATGTTCCATGCAGTGTATCTGTGCATTTGACTGTTATTCTCACTGAACCACTGAATGATGCTTTCACTGTCTCTCCTTCCCACACTGATGTCTGTACTACTGAACAGTAAAGAAGCTCTCACCTGCCTTCTGTATCTTTTCTCCTTCCCACAATGATGTCTGTACTACTGAACAGTAAAGAAGCTGTCACCTGCCTTCTGTATCTTTTCTCCTTCCCACACTGATGTCTGTACTACTGAACAGTAAAGAAGCTCTCACCTGCCTTCTGTATCTTTTCTCCTTCCCACACTGATGTCTGTACTACTGAACAGTAAAGAAGCTCTCACCTGCCTTCTGTATCTTTTCTCCTATCTGAAATGTCTCTTACACACACACACACACACACACACACACACACACACACACACACACACACACACACACACACACACACACACACACACACACACACACACACACACACACACACACACACACAGGCCCTCAGCAGGATGTCCATTCCTTCCTCGATCTCACCTTTATCCTCCTCACAATACGCCAACAACTCATGGACACACACATAGGGAACAACTCCTGGACACACACATAGGGAACAACTCCTGGACACACACATAGGGAACAACTCCTGGACACACACATAGGGAACAACTCCTGGACACACACATAGGGAACAACTCCTGGACACACACATAGGGAACAACTCCTGGACACACACATAGGGAACAACTCCTGGACACACATGGGGAACAACTCCTGGACACACATAGGGAACAACTCCTGGACACACATAGGGAACAACTCCTGGATACACACATAGGGAACAACTCCTGGACACACACATAGGGATAAACTCCTGGATACACACATAAGTTAGGAAATGAACGAAGGTGCTGTGATTCAATTCAGTTAACTTTATTCATCCCAGAGGGGCTGTTGTTGCTGGCAGGATTAACATACACTAATAATAAACACAACCAACAGTACAATACAATACAGGCAGACAGTAATACAGTGTGTCATGACGTTGGCCTGGGGGTAGGTTTATGACAGTCATAAATACCTCTTCCCCACTTTTTCCTCTCTCTATACCCAACTGATGTTACATTTGCAAAACCCTTGGTTAACATAGAGATTCTGGGAACATCAGAAGGTGGGGAAATGAACTATATTCTGGTAATCCGACCAAAGGAACATATGCGGTGGTACTTAATGAATATGATGTCAGTTCGGTTGTCATCTGAGACATTCTCATCAATGATAAGATGACATAAACTCTACAGTGGAAAGTCTACACATCAGAGTTATCGGATTCACATGGAATTGTTGTTCAATTTAAATGTTTGAATGTGAAATTATTCATGATGGGATGAAATGTGATTTTAGCTTCTAAAATGTGAGATTTGGGTTTTCATAAGGTTAGGGCCCTGCTCAATCAGTGGCCTGCCTCTGTGAAGGGACATGGGCTATAAAACTTTTCAAACACGCCCTCTTCTCCCTTCCTATATAAAGCCTTGACGACAATATAACCTCCTGTTCTGAGGATGTGAGAACGACGGTCCAATGTTAGAATGGTTCAGATAATAACTACAGAACGAAGCCAACATCAGCGTGAGCTTTGGTTGTGAATGGTATGAACTTTGAACTCTTATTCACTACTCTTAATCACTACAGAAGTGATACCTCAACCTAGCCGTTGAGTTAGCAACAGCCGCTGCAAACGAGGGTTAGGAAGGAACAGACAGAGTATCCCATCTACCACACAACGACGTTACTACAACGTATTCAATTTACCAGCAGAGACATTCTTCAAAGGACAAAGGACTCGGTTGGGCAACACGGCCTTCCATCTACCACCGACCTACCGAAGCGCAGCTCAGAGTAAATATTTATTGCATTTTCCTTTTCGGGCAGTAATTTAGAATGTATAAGATACTGTATTTACAATAGCACAGCTTCGCCCTTTGTTCCTCAGTCTTCCCGCTCTTTCACTCAAACCCAGGCCCTTTTTTTTGTGTAACAAGCTGTCATATCTGTTCCGCCCGCCAGGGACATTTTCCTTTATGACGTCATTTGTAATCAAGTTATGATTTAATTATGTGTTTGTGTAATTCTGTGTGATTAGTTAGGTATTTAGTAAATAAATAATTAAACCCAATGTTGTATTGCTGATTCAACTTGTGAGCCAGGGTTCGTGCAGATAACCAAGAATTTATAGCTTTCAGATGAGACTGAATTAAGATGGCGATTAATATTGACTGCTATTGATGTAAAATATTACTAGGTCTTTAAGAGTTGATTCGGAAGATAACAGCTCTATAAATATTATTTTGTGGTGCCCGACTCTCTAGTTAATTACATTTACATGATTAGCTCAATCAGGTGATATTAATTACGGATAAATTATTTTATAGAATAGCATGTCATATCACTTAATCCGGCATAGCCAAAGACACGACAAGTGTAATGGATATAGTACCGTCCAGAAATAGTCCATAGTGCAAATGCAACAGTCCATACATCCCAGAATATAGTTTTAATCTACATTGGTAGTATAGGCAGTTTGAGCTCAGTCAGTCCATGACCAAAGATGCTCCACTCTCTCTCCCACTCTTTTGGGTCCAGAGCTCTTCTAGCACATCTCTGAATCTCAGTCAGTCCCCATCCAGACACCCCATGCTCTCCTCCACAGCTTCTCTGTCTCCTACTATCTCCTCCACAGCTTCTCTATGTCTCCCACGCAGTCCTACACAAATTATCTCTTTGTCTCCTACTATCTCCTCCACAGCTTCTCCATCTCCCACTCTCTCCTCCACAACTTCTCTCTGTCTCCTTCTCTCTCCTCCACAGTTTATCTCTGTCTCCTCTCTCCTCCACAGTTTGTCTCCTCTCTCCTCCACAGTTTATCTCTGTCTCCTCTCTCCTCCACAGCTTATCTCTGTCTCCTTCTCTCTCCTCCACAACATATCTCTCTGTATCCTCTTTCCTCCACAGCCTCTCTGTCTCCCTCTCTCTCCTCCACAGCTTATCTCTGTCTCCTCCACAACATATCTCTCTGTATTCTATTTCCTCCACAGCTTATCTCTGTATCCTCTTTCCTCCACAGCTTATCTCCGTCTCCTACTCTCTCCTCCACAGCTTCTCTGTCTCCTACTCTTTCCTCCACAGCTTATCTCTTTCTTCTCTCTCCTCCACAGCTTCGGTCTCCTACTCTCTCCTTCACAGCTTATCTCTGTCTCCTACTCTCTCCACTCTGTTGGGTCCAGCACTACTGTAGTACACCTCCACCATGGCATCTTTGGAGGTCAGTAAGGTGACCACGCTCTCGGTCCTTGTGAGGAGGTCATAGCCCAGGCAGAACACACTGAATAGCACAGCGAGCCCCAGCACACAAATCGCAATCTGCACCACGTGAACAGACTCCTCTCGCCAGCCCCATCTATTACCACCCCTGGGGAGAGGACATAACAGCAGGCACCTACGATACCGTTCCCCACACACCTCGCACTACAGAAGAACATCTGACCTGTCCTGCCATTAGCTCTCCACACCCTGAAATACGTCTTAGGGAAGTTCAAGACAGGAGTCTGAATGAAATTGATGTCTGACAGGTTTAGAACAGAACATCTCTGCTGACGTCACTCTGTGTTGGCTACAACGCTTCAACTCCACAAAGTAGAAACAAGACAGAAAACTGTTATAATGTGTGTGGAACAAAGGACAAACAGTGGTGTTGGAGATGACCTCATGAGGGTAATAACACAAGGACAGAGTGCTACAGGATAGGATTTATTTCATAATCAGAGTACAGTTTCATTTTCAGCTTTCTTTAACAAAGCCTCTTCCCTCGAACATCTTTACAGCAATCAGCAAAAAACTACTTAAATAAAGGAGAGCAACATCACTGTGTGTGTTTTGGCTGTCTGAGTGTGTGCGTATGAGTTCAGCAGATGGATGGTTCATCGACGGCGTCAGCTCCCTCTGTGACGGCCTTCACACACTTGGCCATGGTCTGAGACGCTCTGCTAATGGGATCTATGGGAGAGATAGAGAATGTTACACACACACACACACGTGACGAGAGGATCCCACCAGTTATCCATGTGCATTCCACCCTCTCATCAGTCTGACAACACATTCACAGCTGTGCTATGATACATTATACATACCTGTCATATAGAAGTCTTTAGCGGTCAGCTGAGGAGAGACCAGAGGATCTGCTAGAAGAGTCTGATTCACAGCCTGAGAGAGACAGACAGAGAGACAGAGAAATAAAGGACAGTTGAGGTTGCTCTCAATTTCAGTGTCAAAGACCACAGTCTCCATTTATGATTTCATAACAGCTGATCGTAAAGAAAAGTCAGTTAAGGGGTGGAATGTTCAAGGTTATGTTCTGACCTGTGAGAGTTTGAGGTTAGGGGTAAAAGGTTAAGGGTTACCTGTGAGAGCTGGTTGGCCTGTTTAAAGTAGTTGGCTTCCTCAACGTCGTCGTAGCGGACCAGGTTAGGAGAAACCTCGGCCAGCCGACCCCTCACCTCATCCACAGAGTCATAGGGCAGAGTCAGCCCCGCCAGCTGCAACACACACAGTTACATATACACCCACAGTTACATATACACCCACAGTTACATATACACCCACACCCACAGTTACATATACACCCACACCCACAGTTACATATACACCCACAGTTACATATACACCCACAGTTACATATACACCCACAGTTACATATACACCCACACCCACAGTTACATATACACCCACAGTTACATATACACCCACAGTTACATATACACCCACAGTTACATATACACCCACAGTTACATATACACCCACACACACAGTTACATATACACCCACAGTTACATATACACCCACAGTTACATATACACCCACAGTTACATATACACCCACAGTTACATATACACCCACAGTTACATATACAACCACAGTTACATATACACACACACCCACAGTTACATATACACCCACAGTTACATATACACCCACAGTTACATATACAACCACACCCACAGTTACATATACACCCACACCCACAGTTACATATACACCCACAGTTACATATACACCCACAGTTACATATACAACCACACCCACAGTTACATATACACCCACAGTTACATATACACCCACAGTTACATATACAACCACAGTTACATATACACCCACAGTTACATATACACCCACAGTTACATATACACCCACACCCACAGTTACATATACAACCACACCCACAGTTACATATACACCCACAGTTACATATACACCCACAGTTACATATACAACCACAGTTACATATACACCCACACCCACAGTTACATATACACCCACACACACTGTTACATATACACCCACAGTTACATATACACCCACACACACAGTTACATATACAACCACACCCACAGTTACATATACACCCACAGTTACATATACACCCACACCCACAGTTACATATACACCCACAGTTACATATACACCCACAGTTACATATACACCCACAGTTACATATACACCCACACCCACAGTTACATATACACCCACAGTTACATATACACCCACAGTTACATATACACCCACAGTTACATATACACCCACAGTTACATATACAACCACAGTTACATATACACACACACACACACACACACACACACACACACACACAGTCTTCAAGAAATGTATACGGTATATATATGTGTGTGTGTGTACCTCGGAGATGGCTCTGATGATCTTCCAGTCCTCCCTGGCCATGCCGGGCGCAGTGACGGCCACGCGTGTCTGTTGACTCCTCCCCTCTGTGTTGACATATGTTCCATTCTTCTCAGTGTACGCCGCACCGGGCAGGATGACATCAGCCATGGTGGCACCCACATCTCCATGGTGACCTGGCAACGATACACATTTACCATACATATGCTGTATATAGCATGACAATTGTGTGTATCATGGGAAGTGCACTGGGTGTTCTACCCTGATAAATGAACATGCTGTCCTGTGTGTGTGTGTGTGTGTGTACAGATAGATAGGTGTGTACCCTGGTAAATGATCATGCAGTCTTTAGGCAGGTCTTGTCTGGTGATGCATTCTCTGTCAGCTCCTAGCAGGAACAGAACCTTGGGTGGGGCTTTACGGATAGACTCCACCCCCGCCTTGTAGCCCAGGTCCAGGGCTGCCACCTGACTGGCTACCCTGCAGATAGACAAAAATATGATTGGACGCTAGTAGACACACACACAAGAATATATTTTTTTTTTATTTCACCTTTATTTGATGATTGGATGCTAGTAGGGATAGACTAAGTTGTTAGCTGTATGCTAAATGCTAGTAAAAGCTAGATGCTAAATGCTAATATTAGCCATTTACTAAATGCTAATAATAGCTGGATGCTAAATGCGACTAGAAGTTAGCCCAGTGATAGCTTTAGCATGCTAACCTGTGCAGCACGTTGAGGACCTTCCAGCCCTCCTCCACTCCGCTGCTGGCCCGGGCATTCTGGGCGATGGTTTGCACAGAGCTCAAGATGGCTCCTCCATCGTCCCTCTGAAGAGAGGCACTGCCCACCACCACTACCGGCTGCTTGGCCTGCGCGAGCACCTGGCGGGGAGAGAGAGAGGGACCGGGGAAAGGTTAGGGCAGTGCATAACCACAGAGCTGGATCACGTCCAGTAGTACACACCATTATGGAAGGCCGTGGTTACCTGGCAGAAGGGGTGTGTTCCGTTAGCGATGTCCTGCAGCACCTGAGTGGACTCTCCCAGGTGGTCGTAAGTGTAACTCAGATCCACACTGCTCCCCACCACAGACACCTTCAACTCATTATGCAACCAGCTGAGAGGGGAGGGGGAGATGATGAGGGAGGCTTCCTACTGCAAGTTGGTGTGTGTGTGTGTGTGTGTGTGTGTGTGTGTGTGTGAGCTGCAGACATCAATTAATGTGTGTGTGTATTTGTGCAGGTAGCACTTTTAGATACATCTGTTGAAGAAAGCGGGACCTCACAGCAAGGATTGGTGTGTGTGTGAGTGAGTTTAGATATGTGTGTGAGTGAGTGAGTGAGTTTAGATATATGTATGTGTGTGTGTGTGTGTGTGTGTGTGAGTGTGTGTGTGTAGCCCATGTTTAGGTGTGTGTGTGTGTGTGTGTGTGTGTCGCCCATGTTTAGGTGTGTGTGTGTGTAGCCCATGTTTAGGTGTGTGTGTGTGTGTGTGTAGCCCATGTTTAGGTGTGTGTGTGTGTGTGTGTGTGTGTGTGTAGCCCATGTTTAGGTGTGTGTGTGTAGCCCATGTTTAGGTGTGTGTGTGTAGCCCATGTTTAGGTGTGTGTGGCCCATGTTTAGGTGTGTGTGTGTGTGTGTGTAGCCCATGTTTAGGTGTGTGTGTGTGTGTGTGTGTGTGTAGCCCATGTTTAGGTGTGTGTGTGTGTAGCCCATGTTTAGGTGTGTGTGTGTAGCCCATGTTTAGGTGTGTGTGTGTGTGTGTAGCCCATGTTTAGGTGTGTGTGTGTGTGTGTAGCCCATGTTTAGGTGTGTGTGTGTGTGTGTGTGTGTAGCCCATGTTTAGGTGTGTGTGTGTGTGTGTGTGTAGCCCATGTTTAGGTGTGTGTGTGTGTGTGTGTGTGTAGCCCATGTTTAGGTGTGTGTGTGTGTGTGTGTGTGTAGCCCATGTTTAGGTGTGTGTGTGTAGCCCATGTTTAGGTGTGTGTGTGTAGCCCATGTTTAGGTGTGTGTGGCCCATGTTTAGGTGTGTGTGTGTGTGTGTGTGTGTAGCCCATGTTTAGGTGTGTGTGTGTGTGTGTGTGTAGCCCATGTTTAGGTGTGTGTGTGTGTGTGTGTGTAGCCCATGTTTAGGTGTGTGTGTGTGTAGCCATGTTTAGGTGTGTGTGTGTGTGTGTGTAGCCCATGTTTAGGTGTGTGTGTGTGTGTGTAGCCCATGTTTAGGTGTGTGTGTGTGTGTGTAGCCCATGTTTAGGTGTGTGTGTGTGTGTGTAGCCCATGTTTAGGTGTGTGTGTGTGTGTAGCCCATGTTTAGGTGTGTGTGTGTGTGTGTAGCCCATGTTTAGGTGTGTGTGTGTGTGTGTAGCCCATGTTTAGGTGTGTGTGTGTGTGTGTGTGTGTGTGTGTGTGTGTGTGTAGCCCATGTTTAGGTGTGTGTGTGTGTGTGTGTGTAGCCCATGTTTAGGTGTGTGTGTGTGTGTGTGTGGCCCATGTTTAGATGTGTGTGTGAGTGAGTTTAGGTGTGTGTGTGTACCTCTTGCGGACGCGTGCATTGAAGAGTGGGGTCTCGTAGCGAGGGTTGGTGTGTGTGTGTGTGTGTGTGAGTGAGTGTAGATGTGTTTGTGCGTGTGCGTGTGTGTGTGTGAGTTTAGGTGTGTGTGTGTGTGAGTTTAGGTGTGTGTGTGTGTTTAGGTGTGTGTGTGTAGGTGTGTGTGTGTGTGTGTGTGTACCTCTTGCGGACGCGTGCATTGAAGAGTGGGGCCTCGTAACGAGGGTTGGTTCCTATAAGTAACAGCAGGTCAGCTTCCTCAATGCCACTGATCCCAGAGTTCAGCAGGTAGTTGGAACGCAGGTCAGAGCTACACAAACCACAATACAACCTTTTACTAACCATGAGCCAACCTTTTACTAACCATAATACAACCTATTACTTACCATAATACAAACTATTATTACTATACCATAACCAACCATAATCTAACCATGACACAACACTCACTCCCACTAACTCCTTCCCCACTACTCACCCCTTACTCCCACACCCTTATTCTTCCCCTCCCTCCCCACTGACTCAGCACGCTCCCCCACCCTTTCCTACCTCCCCCTCCCTGATTTAACCAGCCCCAGTGGCAGGGAAGACTCCCACCCTGACTCACCCAGTCCCAGCATCAGGGAAGACCTCCACCCTGACTCACCCAGCCCCAGCATCAAGGAAGACCTCCAACCCTGACTCACCCAGCCACAGCATCAGGGAAGACTCCCACCCTGACTCACACAGCCACAGCATCAGGAAAGACTCCCACCCTGACTCACCCAGCCCTAGCATCAGGGAAGACCCCCACCCTGACTCACCCAGCATCAGGGAAGACCTCCACCCTGTCTCACCCAGCCCCAGTATCAGGGAAGACCCCCACCCCGACTCACCCAGCCCCAGCATCAGGGAAGACCTCCTCGGTACAGAGGTTGTCACTGTTCAGTCTGTTGAGCAGGTCCTTCAGAGACACCAGAGCCTCTGCATCCACCATGCCTCCAGCTATGGCTGCCACGTCACTGCCCTGGGCTCCCTGCAACTATACACACACACGATACCTAAACATACATACAGTGCATTCAGGAAAGTATTCAGACCCCTTCATTTTGTTACGTTACAGACTCATTTTAAAATGTATTAAATTAATGTATTTCCTCAAGCTACACACAATGCCCATTTTGACATCACAATACCCCACAATGACAAAGTGAAAACAGGTTTATAGAAATGTTATCAAATGTATTTTCCAAAACAGAAATACAATATTTACATAAGTATTCAGAACCTTTGCTATGAGACTCTAAATTGAGCTCAGGTGCATCCTGTTTCCATTGATCATCCTTAAGATGTTTGTACAACTTGGAGTCCACCTGTGGTCAATTCAAATGATTGGACATGATTTGGAAAGGCACACACCTGTCTATATAAGGTCCCACAGTTGACAGTGCATGTCAGAGCAAAAATCAAGCCATGTGGTTGAAGGAATTGTCCAAAGAGCTCTGAGACAGGATTGTGTCGAGGCACAGATCTGGGGAAGGGTACCCCAAAAATTCTGCAGCATTGAAGTTCCCCAAGAGCACAGTGGCCTTCGTCATTATTAAATGGAGGAAGTTTAGAACCACTAAGACTCATCCTAGATCTGGCCGCCCGGCCAAACTGAGCAATCGGGGGAGAAGGGCCTTAGTCAGGGAGGTGGCAAAGAACCCGATGGTCACTCTGACAGAGCTCCAGAGTTCCTCTGTGGAGATGGGAGAAACATCCAGAAGTACAACCATCTCTGCAGCACTCCGCCAATCAGGTATTTATGGTAGAGTGGCCAGACGGAAGCCACTCCTCAGTAAATGGCACATGACAACCTGCTTGGAGTTTGTCAAAAGGCACCTAAATGACTCTAAGACCATGAGAAACAGGATTCTCAGGTCTGATGAAACCACGATTGAACACTTTGGCCTGGATGGAGATGAACGGAGCAAAGTACTGAGAGATCTTTGATGAAGTCCTGAGCACTCTGGAGCAGGTTCTCAGACTGGGGCGAAGGTTCACCTCCCAACAGGACAACAACCCTAAGCACACAGCCAAGACAACGCAGGAGTGGCTTCGGGACAAGTCTCAATGTCATTGAGTGGCCCAGCCAGAGCCCGGAATTGAACCAGATCAAACATCTCTGAAGAGACCTGAAAATAGCTGTGCAGTGACGCTCCCCTTCCAACCTGACAGAGCTTGAGAGGATCTGCAGAGAAGGGGAAAAACTCCCCAAATACAGGTGCGCCAAGCTTGTAGCGTCACACCCAAGAAGACTCAAGGCTGTAATCGCTTCCAATAGGTGCTTCAACAATGTACTGAGTAAAGGGTCTGAATACTTATGTAAATGTGATATGTTAATTTTTAATACATTTGCAAACATTTCTTTAAAAAACGGTTTTTGCTTTGTCATTATGGGGTATTGTGTGTAGATTGAGGGGGGAAAAACGATTTAATCACCTTTAGAATAAGGCTGTAACGCAACAAAATGTGGGAAAAGTCAAGGGGTCTGAATACTTTTGGAATGCACTGTATATACTAACTCTTTATACAGACATAAAGATTAGACACCACTTCAGATCTTCAGACTGACAGAAAACAATGTCATTGCCTACAGTGTCCAACATGTCTGTTGAGTGACACCAGCGACAGACACTACACAGAGACTTACTGCTCCGGCCACACGTGTGAGTACGTCTTCCCAGGATGTGGGGACCAGCTGTCCTGACGCGTCCTTCACCATAGGCTGGGTCAGCCTCTGGCGCTTCAGACCGTCATACGCAAACCTACACACACACACACACACACACATTATATATTCTGATTGAAGTCCCAGCTGTTTGCAGGGTGATAGACAGGTAAGGGGTGTGGTTAGGGCCAGGTGTGGGCAAGTTCTATGTCTCACCTGGTCTTGTCTGAGATCCACTCCTCGTTGATGTCTTCGTTCAGGCGGGGCAGAACCCTCATCACCTCTCCACCACGCGTACTCACAATGATGTTACTGCCTACTGCATCCAACACATCTATAGACTCAGTCTTCCTGCAAACACACAGCAAGGTTACACACCCAACAATGGTACTGCCTCCACCTCTATCATGTCTATATACTAGATCTAGAGTGTAGTTCCATCGTCCTTTTTTACAAACACACACTTACCTGGTCTCCCAGGGTCGTGAGGTGAAGGCGTATGGTTTGGAAGTGAGGGCTCCTACAGGACAGATGTCGATGACGTTTCCTGACATCTCGGACATGAACATCTTCTCCACGTACGTTCCCACCTGCATGTTGTTCCCTCTGCCTGTGGTACCCAGGTCCTCTACACCTGCAATCTCACTGGCAAAACTGGCACAGGGAGAAAAAAAACAATCAAATCAACTGGTCAATACCACCCCATGGCCTGCAATCTCACAGGCAAAACTGGCATTTGGGCACAAAGGCCTAGCATTAGAATGTATACAGAGTGGAGATAGGAGTACGGTGGCTGAGAAGGACATACTAGGGCTCCCGTGTGGCACAGCGGTCTAAGACACTGCATCTCAGTGCAAGAGGCATCACTACAGTCCCTGGTTCAAATCCAGGCTGTATCACACCCGGCTGTGATTGGGAGTCCCATAGGGCGGCGCACAATAGGCCCAGCATCGTCCTGGTTTGGCCGGGATAGGCCGTCATTGTAAATAAGATTTGTTTCTTAATTGAGTTCCTTAGTTAAATAAAAGTTAAATATACACTACTGTTCTAAAGGGGTCACTTAGAAATGTCCTTGATTTGGAAAAATTAAAATGGTCCATTAAAATAACATCAAATTGATCAGACGTTGTTAATCTTGTAAATTACTATTGTAGCTGGAAACGGCAGATTTTTTTTAATGGAATATCTACATAGGCGTACAGACGCCCATTATCAGCAACCATCACTCCTGTGTTCTAATGGCACATTCTGTTAGCTAATCCCAAGTTTATCATTTTAAATGGCTAATTGATCATTAGAAAATGCTTTTGCAATTATGCAATTATATCTTTAGACTAGTTGAGTATCTGGAGCATCAGCATTTGTGGGTTCGATTACAGGCTCAAAATGGCCAGAAACAAGGAATTTCTTAAACTCGGCAGTCTATTCTTGTTCTGAGAAATTAAGGCTATTCCATGCTAGAAACTGGCCTGTAATCAAACCCACAAATGATGATGCTCCAGATACTCAACTAGTCTAAAGATAATCAGCACAACAGTTTTCAGCTGTGCAAACGTAATTGAAAAAGGGTTTTCTAATGATCAATTAGCCTTTAAAATGATAAACTTGGATTAGCTAACACAACATGCCATTGGAACACAGGAGTGATGGTTGCTGATAATGGGCCTCTACGCCTATGTAGATATTCCATTGAATGGTAGTGTATATATATATAGAGATTTTTTTTAACCAAGCGAAGGGAGTGAGAGAGAGAGTGAGGAGTATGGTGGCTGAGAAGGACATACTGAGCATAGTACTCACCGGATGCAGCGTGTGCACTGGATGCAGCGGGTCATGATTGTTTTGATGAGTGGTCCAATGTTCTTATCCTCCACAGCCCGCTTGTCCTCAGAGAAACGACTGCGGTCTGAACCAAACTGCATGGACTGGTCCTGAGACACAAACCAAACCCAAAAACACAACAGTCAGTGTGTGTGTGTCCATTTACACATCCAGAGTGTGTTTTTACCTGAAGGTCACACTCTCCTCCCTGGTCACAGATGGGGCAGTCCAGAGGGTGGTTAGCCAGCAGGAACTCCATCACTCCCTCTCTGGCCTTGCGGGTCTTCTCTGAGTTGGTTAGGATGTTCCAGCCTTTCATCACTGGCATGGCGCACGCGGCCGCCAGCTTTGGGGCTTTCTCAATCTCCACCAGACACATTCTGCAGTTCCCAGCCACGGACAGGCGCTCATGGTAGCAGAACCGAGGAATCTGCACCCCCATCTTCTCACAGGCCTAAACACACACGGATACAATGAGTCAGTCACGATAAAACACACAACCCCAATTAGTCACCAGGCCTAGAATTTAACCCTACAGGGTGATTGGGGTCAGGGTGAGGTCAAAGGTTACCTGCAGCACGGTGGTTCCAGGCAGCACCTCCACTGGTTTCCCATCAACAAACACCTCCACCATGTTACTGGCAGCTCTCGCTGAGGTACGCACTGCAAACACAGATAGAGATTACACTTCAAAGCAACCAGAAACCCTAGAGAGAAATTGTGAGTGTTCTCTTCAAAACACATGAATGTATCCAAGTAGCTTGAGGGTGCACACACGATCTTTACCATTGTTGGAGGGGGCCAGGCTGCCCTTGGCTGCCCCTGCTAGCGCGCGGCTAACGGATGGCAAACGCAACATGACGCTAGAAAGAGAGAGCGCAGAAGTCAAACATCTCTAACTGGCTACTGTGGCTATAGCTAATACTTGTAGCTATCTTATCTAAGAGTAATTCACTGTATGGGTTGCATATGTCATAACAAATTACATTAGTTTGATTAATTATGATCATATATGTGCACCACTACCGGTGATCTATGGCAAGTGGCAAATGCGTAACGAGATGTAAACTCAAGATGTTACAACAAAATCGGACAGCCTTGCTAGAAGTTGTCACACACACAGTCAACATAAGAGTGAATCCATGTCCACGTCAGTTAAGTTACATCTAACGGTCTCCCCTATCTCTGAAGTTAGCCCTGGTACAGCTGTTGACGTTTTCTCCCCACTCGAGTTGGTGTTGAATGCTTTCTAGGTTAGCAAGTTAAAGCGTTCAATGTTAGCTAACTACAAGTCAAGGACACCGGACATCGCACTGATTTTTCAGCGGCTGGCTGTTACTAAATCCAAAGATTGTAAACTATACAATCGGCATGGTCACATAGGAATGAAGTATTGGTATTTTATTCTTACCTTGTCGCTATTTGGCCTTCTTGACCAGAACAGCGATTTATGTATGTACTAGCTAGCAATCCTACTGGGAATCTCCGTCACAACAACGAAAATGAACGATTCACCACGATATATTAAAGGAAGAAATAGCTAATTTTGCCCATACTTCTTAATTTAAAATTAAGTTACATGTATTTACATAATAATAAAACATATTCATATGTTCAAAACTATTATAACCATAAAGATATTTAACGTTGTTGAGTTATAATATGCCCTTTCACCCCGTAAAACGTTAGTACTTCCGGTTGAAATGCTTTCCTAAATGTTCGTGATTTGTGTGCTTTTACTGTTTAAATAGCCACTTTGATGTTTAATATATATATATATATATATATATATATATATTGAAATACATTAGCAAGCCAGATTTTTTATTTGCATCGTATTATAACATTATTGTTACGAGAGTGATGAATGCTGATTATATGCTGCATTTTGTGAGACTTCTGTATAAACGTGAAACGATCAAAATAATAATAGAATCTCTAATTGTATAGCTGCAGTTTGGTGAAAGTAACATTGTTTTTAGAATGGAAGAAAATAACATTCAAATTAGAGAACAGGGAGGTGGAGTCGCACGGGTCGCCGTCACTGGTATAAAATCCTCCTCGTGTTCCTTCCTCGTTCCTTCGCTCTTCCTGCACTGCACGTATTGTCTCGTCTCAGACGCATCTTGAACAATGGGCTTTGGCGACCTGAAAACCCCTGGCGGCCTCAAGGTCCTCAACGACTTTTTAGCCGACAAGAGCTACATCGAGGGGTTGGTAGGCATTTGTACCCATTTTTGTTGTATGTATCGACCAAGCTAGCCAGCCAACCGCGACAATGGCGTCGCAGTTGGCAAGTTCGCTATGTTAGCGACCTTCTCCCTAACCTTAGCGGTCTGAACTTCGTGCAAATTATTTTACGGATATGATTCTGAATTCAGTTATTGTACTCGTGTCGTCCTAAAGTAGACGCCAAACCAGAGGCTAGCTTTTGTGGACACCCATAGTAGGTAATGGTGTTGCATGCTCTTCCGTGAGGTTACCTGCTAACTTAGTTTGAAGGACGTGGACGGCTGCACATGAAGGTGCTAGATTGGAGGGGAAGTCGAATATTTAACTAAAATGGCTAGGTAACTCAACTACACCTTGAGTGAAATACGGGTACTGAACCGGGGGGGGGCGTATTTGGTTTACTTGGAAGGTCCAGAATGCTCAGGTAGTATTCTGCGACTTGCGTGATGGTTATCAAGTATGAAATGAAATCACGGGAGTCTCCGCTACACTTTTATATCTGCAATGTGCTGTAGGCACAGATCTAGGATCCAATTGTCCACATTCTATGTTTAACTTTCCTCCCTGTGCAGGTGGGTGCCCTCCCAGGCCGACGTGGCTGTGTTCGATGCAATCCCCTCAGCCCCCTCAACAGTCCAGTGCCATGCTCTTCGCTGGTACAACCACATCAAGTCATTCCAGAACCAGAAGGGCAGGTGAGTTGTGCACTATAATTGCCAGTTAATTACTTGTTACCCGTTGCTACTGATCTAGGATTTGCATGATGATTTCACACCATCTTTCGCCTGATTGTCTGATGCACAAACTTTTAGTACTGATGAGTCTGGATCATGGACGAAAATAAGATTGGTGTATACACGAATTGGGACATCTGTTTAACTTGCCCTTTCTGACCTCCCCGCCCTCTTTACCCTTTCTCTACTCACTGTTCTTCCCTGCCCGTTGTCCTTTACTTCTGTCTTCCCCTTCTCATCTCCCTCCCCTCACTGCAGTTTGCCAGGTGTAAAGAAGCCCCTGGGCCAGTATGGTCCTTCCGGGGTGGCGGACAACACAGCTGCAGACTCAAAGGATGACGATGATGACATGGACCTGTTTGGCTCTGACGACGAGGTGACTGCTTCCTGTTTTGAATTCAATTCAACTTTATTAATCCTCAGCGGGTGAGCTGTTTCAAATTATCTGAGATGTCAGACGCAGAGCTATCCATGTTGGCCCCAAATGTTCTACGGCAATGACTGTCTTATATGGAGTCTTCAGTGAGCTGACATACAAAAAAAATGAAGGGGGGGGGGGCAGACAGGCAATGTATTTGTAGAATTGAACATGGTTGGCTGTTGGAAATCCATCTCAAGCATAGCTGACCCCACTAACCTTTGCTCTCTCACTCCTGCAGGAGGACGCAGAGGCAGAAAGGCTGAAGGAGGAGAGAATCGCAGCTTACGCCGCCAAGAAGTCAAAGAGTACGTCATGCACAGCTAACATTGCACGCCTTGTGTAATGTAGACTAGAAAAGTCACAACATGTGCATGTCCTGCGACGCTGTGAAGGACAGAACATTGCCCACATGCACAAAGCTGGCTATTCTATGATGATTCTAACACCATCTTTCGGCTGATTCGTGATGGACACCTTTTTATAATCTGAGTACTGCCAGACAATATAAGGTCATTGTTTGCTTGGTTGTTTTGAGGGGTTGACACTCACGGTCAGTATGTCTGTCCTTTCTGTGCACATCTCACCACCACAGAGCCCACACTCATCGCCAAGTCATCGATCCTGCTTGATGTGAAACCGTGGGATGATGAGACGGACATGGCCAAGCTGGAGGAGTGTGTTCGCAGCATCTCAATGGACGGCCTGCTTTGGGGACAGTGTAAGTGCAGGAAGAGTGCACTACAGTGGTGGCTGGTGAAAGGATGACAGCGCATGGTAAAGGCTGGAATGGACCTGCTATGGTTTCATTCCAGCCATTCACTGGGAACAACCTGAGGACAGTGCAACAGTTACCAGTGCTACTATTGACTGATGCAGGTTAAGTTACAATGCAGCTGGTTCAGTGCTGCCCCCTGCACACAAATGTTTCTTACTGTCCCGGTCTGTCTGCACTCCACGGAAGGCAGGGATGCTTGGTCTCAAACACTTCTGTAGCTCTTGCTCAATCTGTCATGGGCTCTGCTCTTGTTTGAATGTCTCCACCAAAACTTGTGTTGACATCTGTTCCCTTCTCCCCCTTCAGCCAAGCTGGTACCAGTGGGCTATGGCATCAAGAAGCTGCAGATCGGGTGTGTGGTAGAGGACGACAAGGTGGGAACAGACCAGCTGGAGGAACAGATTACAGCCTTTGAGGACTACGTCCAGTCTATGGATGTGGCTGCCTTCAACAAGATCTAAAACACTTACCAACAAAGACACTGAGCACTTTGGAGTTGTAATAAAAAGCACTTCAGATGGAAAATGTTTGTTTTTTTACATTCTGACAAGTGGTTCTGCCTGGTTTGTGTAGCTTTTGAGTAAAGACTTGGGTATTTTGGCTAAACTCGGCTGGTGAATTGCATTCTCTGAGGGTCCTAAATGTGCTGATATCACTGCCATTTCCTTGTTTCTAAAATGGGTTGTGTAGAGATTCATTGCATGTTCTAAACTGCTGAAATGTAGTAAAACGCATTGTATTTCCAGCTGTTTATGGTAATGTTACAACTTAGAGGATGCATAGAAATGGTTGGTGGAAATCTTCCATTGAGAGTTTCTGGTTTTGGGTGAAACACCCAAGTAAACACAGGCATATGTCTTGTTCTAGGTATCATCAGTAAACATTATGTAATGAGCACAGTCTTCATAAAGGATAAGTTGACTGCCATCTGACAAAAGTATAAGATCTCAGACCTTATATTCGGCTATTCAAACACGTTTCATTTCTTCCCATAGGGATGCCTGGACGACCGAGTTCTATGCATTTGGTCGGGTCTCCAAAAAAGTTACATGGCAGCTTTAAAGCTGTCATTCTGAAATGTTTCAACAGAATAAGGGCATAGCTCAGATTATTTTCAAAAATAAGAATTACCCTTAAATTCAATTGGCCCTTGGAAGACAATTATCGCAAAGTTAACCTGGGGACCCGAGGTACGCGAGACTCAGCAGAGTCACTTCCCTTTGATATTGCCACAGCATAGTTCAATGTCTGAATAAATATCTCTAGCTCAAGCCGTTTACATTGAAGAAAAATGGCCACAATTCCGGGGTGTTGCAAAATACTTAGCAATTTAGGGGGTTTCTCCTATAGAGCAATGCGACATCTGTCTGGTCGGCTTAGTTCATTGATTAACGTTATATGACCCAGCAAATATTTGCGAGATGGATGTCTTGCTTCCTCTTCCGTAAATCTCTGGTACCGGTAGGAGTTCGTGTCCGCTAGGCCGGGTAACGTCACTTCTCCGGGAAGAGAAGAGCAAAATACGGATGCCGAATGGAATAACAAAACAGGTGGAACGGCGGGAAGGAATGTTTGTGTGGATATGGAAACTAAACTCGTTAAAATTTACAACGGGTCTCTGCTGTATTATATTGCTCTAGCGTGTTTTTAGTCCCGGAATCTCACCGTGCAAGCATGGCTAGCTAACGTCAGTGAGGCTGCTACTACTAGCTAACATACGACATCAGCTATTTCCCAACTGTTTTAAAACTACGTTACTTGCTAGATACCCAAAGCTATGTTGTGTTCATTAATTATGCATATCAGCAGTGCTGCAGATTGCAGTCATCCAGCTAGCTCCTTGCTGTAGAAGCGAAATTGTGATTTCTTTTGAGAAAGCTAATCGAGGACAGAGCAGAAGGCCAAGTTGGCTTTCTGTGCCCAGCGTGTCCTCGTTCCAACCAATCACGGCGGAGCTTGCTGTCTAGCCGATTCACTCGCGCGATCTGCAGATTTCCAATGGAACCCCGCGCGCCGTGGAATAAAGAGCATACATGCAAGATACAGATCTCAGTAGGACTAAGCAATAACATTGGAATTGTAAACTAGCCAGATAACTTTTGTTGTATCCTTATGGCAATGCTGGAAAAGCAAATAACCTCTGAAATGCCGCATCTTTTAATTGTCATGTGTCACTACTTCAGTAGTTGGTCCAGAATCAGGTTGCCCTTGGAGATGGGAGACTGATCTGACATAATGTGATTGGCCAGCCTGAGACTGAAGCTTCCCTGACTCTTCCCCCAGCGAGTGAGTTGGTTTCTGGTGTTTTGGATATGATTTGTTTCATAACAAGCCACACAACTTTTATGTACAGGATACACTTTTATATTTTCGTATCCTCTTTGTGTGTCTTTTCAGATGTAGAACACCAAATGCCCGCTGACGAGCAGTCTGCCCCCTCTGCTCAAGGTAAGAGGACAGAAAGTACTACTAGCCAACTCTAATTACATTTTATTTGTAAAATATCCATGTTTAGCAGATGTTATTGTGGGTGTAGCGAAATGCTTGTGAGCGTGCATATAAGTTTGCAGTGTCTGAGCGTAAACGGCGTCAGTGTGCTAGCGTAGCATATAGCGCTGCCTCTATGAACTTGCCTCTGACTGGGTTTGAGCCAGGGTCCTCTAACTCACTAACACACGTGACCGCCCGCCTGCTTTGCAACGTATAGAAAATGATCCAATTCGATAGCACCATTTGCGATATTTCAAGCTAGCTTTGGAGTGAACGTCCTTATCTCTGATACACGAAGTTATGTTCTGTCTGTTTGTCTGACAGATGCAGAGCAGGGTCAGACAGATCCACAGAAGGAGATGGACACTCTTAGCAGGTGAGTCAACAAACACCCACAGGGTTTATTTGTCGTGTTTTGGTTGTGTCCACATCAGTTGTGTTGTGTTACATGTCGTGTTCTGCGTCTTCTCAAGGAGGGAGAGGGAGGAGGAGCAGCCCGGGCCGTCCAGAGTTCCTCCCCCCAGACAGGGCTACTGCAGCTGCTGCCAGATACTCTACAACAACGTGGAGCAGCACATCCTAAGCCCCAGACACAGGGAGGTGGTTCATAGCACTCGCACCTACGTCCCCTCTGGAAGCCTGATGGAGAGATTCTTATCTGACGTCATCCAGCATCACCCGCACCGCTACAACGACCCTCGGTAACACACACACACACAATCCGTTAACATCACCCTCAACTATCTATCCCTGTCAGTATTATTTCTGTCAGCCCGAGTCTCCTTCCTCTGATTTACCTTTCTGTGTGTCTTAAGCCCCACCCACGCTGACCTGCCATCTCTGAGCAGCCCGCTGGTTCCCAGGGAGGAGCTATTGGATCTCTGCGCCAGCAACGATGACGGGGCGTCGTTCGGAACCCGAGAGCACATGCCCAGCTCTGACGACTCTTCCTGTCAGCTCGTTTACGTACAGGAAGCGGATGTTGCCTCGGAAACAAGGACCAGCCAACCAGAAGAAGGTAGAGGGGGAAATGTGGGGTCAGAGAGGTTAACCCCAACTGCTCCAGACCAGGATATAAGACCAAGTTCTGAGGAAGGGACTCACTCACACACACCTTCCCCGGACCACTTACCAACACACCCCACGAGACCTTGTAGCCAGAAGCAAACCCCTCCTCCGCTCCACCGGAAAGCACACAGGAAGACCAACCGGCGGAGAGAGAGAGGGAGCAACTCCTCTTCCTCCATCCATCCTCCCTGCTCCCCCGCTTCTCCACAGTTGTGTGCTACCCCAACGGACCAGATAACCCAGGAAACACCAGAGAACCAGCCTCCCTATAGGCCGAGGGACCGGACCCCAGACCCCAAGCCCCGGACGGTAAACACTGGCTGGGCCGCGTGGGCGGGGGTGCCCCCATGGAGGCGGAGGGAGACCCAGAAGGAGCAGGCGTTCTCCAGTGACCACTCCGACCCCGAGGGGGACACGATAGAGGAGGTGATCCAGAGACACTGCTACGGCCGCAGTCCCACACAACACCACCAGGGGGACCACAACATATGGACAGGGGGGGAGAGAGGAGAGGCAAGGGGGGATACGGACAGCTTCCACCTTAGCCTCCCTGGCTCACTGGGAGTGGGATCGGATGAGGACTGGGATACCCCTGTGCAGGTGGCTATTGGGAGGGGGCAGGAGCGGAGGAAGGACATCCCTGTGGTCGTGGGCTTAAGGCAGGGTGGAGGGGAGCGGGAGGGCAGGGCCCTGGCCTGTCTCATGGAGGTACAGGTGAACATGGAGGACCAGATGTACACCAGCCAGCTGGATTCTGCCCTCAACCCTGAGACTAGGACAGCGGGGGAGGCAGGGATGGGGGAGACAGAGGGAGAAATGGAACAAACAGTGGAGGAGATTCTCCCTGCACTCCCCCACATCCCTGTGTCCTTCCTGGGGAAGACGTGGACCCAGGTGCTGCTGGAGGACGAGCAGAAGGTGGAGAACATGGTCCGAGAGTTCCGACAAGGAAGGTTCATCTGCTACTTCAAAAGCGAATCCCTCGCCAGGTACGCACAGACCAGATTTTGACCTGCCTCATCAGGAGTATTTCTACATCATTGAAATCCACCAAACGGCTACTATTCTCTCTCCTCATGTTGATATTTCTGATGTCATTCACAGGCATGGGAAGCGGAGCAGCAGAGATATGGAGCGTGGCCAGAAGGAGGGGTTGGAAGACGGGGGGTGGGTTCCCCTTGGTGACCATGACAATGAAGATGACGACCCAGAATGCCACAGGAGGGGGAGGGAGGTGTTTAGGCGGAGGAAAGTTAGTAGGAGTTATCGCCTGGCGTCCAGGTGTCAGGTGGTCAAAGTGAGTCACGGGACACAGACTACAGCAGCCATCATCCCCACCATCCGGCAGAGAACACTGGACCAGACGGGCACATCCCCGGACATCCTAACGCTGCCCTGTCAGGACCCCGGCGTTGACCAGGAGAAGACCCCAGAGATGAAGACAAGGCTGTGCTCTCTCCGCCTGCCTGTCTCCTACTCCCGCATCATGACCCCCCTGCAGCCCAAAACCACCCTGATCTATGTCCTCTCCTCCCCCGAAACTCCTCCCTTTGACCCCAAGCCCCGCCTCAGACCTATCGCCAGGGGCAACCGCAGCAGGAAAAGGTCATGTGACGGGTGTGAAGGCGACGTGGGGGCCAAGGTCAAATACAAAAGGGTTCCTCTGAGGTACTATGACCCTGCCACACACCGCATTCTGAAGACCCCCCCCAAGGGCTTGAATCTCACCCCCTCCTCCTCTGGCCTCCCCAGACCCCCCCAGTCCCACGTGGTCAGACAACTGTTCAGGAGCCTGAGTCCAGACATCAATACAGAGAGACAGGGGGGAGAGGGAGGGAGAGACGGGTCGGGGGGTAGGAGGAGGGGTCGTAGCGGGGACAGTGTGGCGTCGGGGTCACTCTTAGAGGCAGGGGGGTCATTTGGAGCTGAAGGTCAGGGTTCATCGGAGGCAGGGTCATCTGTGACTACGCCCTTTAGCCGCTCCTCTCTGTCCAATAGCAGCCGATTTCTACTGAGCACGCTCTCTCCCGACACAAACTCTAACCCAGAAGTGACCCGGCAGCGGAGGCGGAGAGGAGGAGAACGGAAGTTAAAGACGGACCGACCTCTAACTCCTGAGAAAGACCACTCTCCTCCGTACAGGCCTTGGACAAGAGGGGGTAGGGGAGAACGGCAACCAGCAAGACGCAGCTCAAAAAGGGGGCGACCACCTCAAATCAGCCCTC
Organism: Oncorhynchus kisutch; assembly: GCF_002021735.2. Taxonomy (NCBI): domain Eukaryota; kingdom Metazoa; phylum Chordata; class Actinopteri; order Salmoniformes; family Salmonidae; genus Oncorhynchus; species Oncorhynchus kisutch. The sequence goes on along the minus strand of NC_034178.2, from coordinate 135,716 downwards.
CACCTAAACCCCCACCACCCCAGGACCTCTCTCCCACAGTCCGGTCCAGGAAAGGGTCCTCGAGACGGGTCGCAGAGAGTAAGAAACTCCCAAGGCCCAAAAGCCCAGCCAGGGGGGTCACTTCGACCCCTCTGAAACAGGCCATCAGAACACCAAGCCGCCGGTCGTCCCCCCGACACACCCCTGCTCCACTGCTCACCCGAACACTGAGGAGGAGCGTGAGGAGATGACGGGATGCATCTCAACAGTCTACAGGGGCTTCCTTTCCTTGTCTCCTTTCCTCCAGATACACTGACATGAAATAAAATGGGCGTGTTTAGCAGGGTGAATGTTCATAATGTAGCAAATACAAATGTTACTACTTCACATGATAAGAGCTTTGTCTGCTCCACTTCATTACAATTCTACCTGAAACGTTGACTGTTTCCACATTGCTTTCTCCTGTCCTGCTCTCAGTGCAGATGAAGGAGAGGAGACGAGGAGCATCTATTGAGATGTACCCTGGCTCTCTGAAGAGACGGGGTGAGAGAGAGAATGTAGAGAAGTGGAGGAGAGATTGCCTCTTCCTCTCTCCTCTGCTTCCCATCCTTCTCTCATACGGTCATGTTTTGCACAGAAACCAGCAGCAGAATAGTTAGCAGGATGTTTGTCAAGCTGTCTGTTTTGACGTGGTGGTTGTTGTGCTCTCAGTTTTATTTTTTACAATCAGGATATTTTTTTACGTTTATAAGGATTTTGTCAAAAGCTTGTTTATTTAATAAATAATGTACATGAATTAAAACATTTTGTCATAGGTTTCTCTAATGAAAGAGCAGAATCATTTCAGTACAACTGTGCTACATACAAATATCAGGAAAGTACACAATAACTCACATCATCAGGCGACAAAGTCTAGAGAAGCCTTCTGGATACATATTCTGGCCTGTGGTTGTGTAGGAGGATGGGGCATGAAGTGTGTTCGTTTGGGACGGAGTGTGTGTTCACTGCATAGACAAGATTACACACCGAGTCCCCCACTTCCTCTGCAGCCTCCAACAACTCCAACTCCCGTCTGCAGTCTGGAGAAACATACTCATACCTTAATACACACACATAAGTGTAGTAGTGTGTAGAACTAGAGAGAGCTCATCCCTAAACTCACCTGTATGTGTGTAAGTGTGTAGCGACAGCTCACTTATTAGTCGTTGCACCAGCTCACACAGTCGCTCCTCCTCCGCTAAACTACACATCCCAGAATACTCCTCTTCAGAGACACTCTGGTCTTTCATTGGCCCAGTGACCTGCCCATCACAGGGCTGTGGGTTAGAGGTAATTGTGGGAGTATGAGTCTCTGTGACTGAGTCAGTCTCAGTCTGCTCCTCTTCATCATCACCTCTCTGTTCTTCTGTCTTCATCTCATTCCTCTGCATCTTTGCTGTACAACATTCATCCTCCTCTTCCCTCTCCTCCCTCTCCTCCTCCTCTTCTCTTTCTCTGGATCCAGAGGAAGATGCAGAGCTCTGGGACTCTACAGGACAGGCTATGTCTCTCTCTGGCCTGTATTTAGCATGTGGGATGACATTAGCATGAGGCATGATGTCAGCATGTGTCCCTGACATGCTAAGAGCCTGTTGAAAGGAAGAGGGACATTTTAGCACAGCGTGTCAGGCCTGTAGTCTGAAGTGTGTGTGTGTGTCTACCTGTGAGCATATCCTGCAACCTGAGTTTGTGTGTGTGTGTGTGTCTACCTGTGAGATCATGTCCTGCAGTCTGTGTGTGTGTGTGTGTCTACCTGTGACATCATGTCCTGCAGTCTGTGTGTGTGTGTCTACCTGTGACATCATGTCCTGCAGTCTGTGTGTGTGTGTCTACCTGTGACATCATGTCCTGCAGTCTGAGGTTGTGTTGTCTCAGAGTCTCCATGTTGGCCTCCATCTCAGAGCAGCGGTACTCCAGCGAGCCCTGCTCCGACTGAACCGTTACCCTCCACACCTGCAGCTCCCTCTCCAGCAGCCTGACACACACGTGTAATGAGCATCACCCAGACTATAGGTTAGGCGCTAGGTTAGGAGGTTAGAGTGCTACAGTGATTGAGGCTCACCATTTGTCCCTCTGCAGGTCCTTGATGTCCTTAATGAGGACAGAGTCTCTCCTCTGGGGACAGAAACAACAGACATGAATCAATAGAGGATCTAGTGGAGAGCATCAATAATCTTCTGAAGATTCATTTAGCATAAGTCTGAACCGTACTAAAAATCCACTGGGCTGAGAGGTGAGGTGAGAAGGGTAGAGGTGAAAGGTCACCTGTGGCTGTGCTTCCTCCTGCTCTTCCTCAGTTTGCAGGGCTTTAGATGCCTTCCTGGGCCGAACAGCTGGGGGTGTGGCCAGCAGTTGGGGAGGATTAGTGGGAGGGGCTCTGTCCTCAGCGGCAGACTGAGGTGAAGGGTCAGGGGTGGTGAAGCTGTAAACACAGAAAATACAATGGAAACATGTATTACTCTTTTAAAACTAAAACAAAAGTTCTTCCCTTTTGGTATACACACAGGTCCATCTCTGATTGGTCTACCTGGTCTGCGGCTCCCCTCGTGACTCCGCCCTGATTAGGCACCTCCTCTCTGCCTCCCTGTGTGTGTATCGCCGTGGTAATAAGGCTTGGCGGGCGCTGTATGCTAATGAGGCTAGGGATTCTTTCCAGGATGGCTGGAGACGAAACACAACAGTCAATCACCAGTGTGTGTGTGTGTGTGTGTGTGTGTGTGTGTGTGTGTGTGTGTGTGTACCTATACCTGAGTGCAGTGCTCCAGCACTGGGTGGGAGCTCTTGTGTTTTTTTGTGTGTCTCTCTGTCAGGAAGCAGGTTTGGCACAGATGAAGGTTCACACACTTCATACAGCGATACCTACAACACAGAGAGAGAGTCTCAGACACACACACTTCATACAGCGATACCTACAACACAGAGAGAGAGTCTCAGACACACACACTTCATACAGCGATACCTACAACACAGAGAGAGTCTGAGACACACACACACTTCATACAGCGATACCTACAACACAGAGAGAGAGTCTGAGACACACACACACTTCATACAGCGATACCTACAACACAGAGAGAGAGAATCTCAGACACACACACACACACACTTCATACAGCGATACCTACAACACAGAGAGAGAGTCTCAGACACACACACACACTTCATACAGCGATACCTACAACACAGAGAGAGAGTCTCAGACACACAGACACACTTCATACAGCGATACCTACAACACAGAGAGAGATTTTCAGACACACACACACACTTCATACAGCGATACCTACAACACAGAGAGAGAGTCTCAGACACACAGACACACACACACTTCATACAGCGATACCTACAACACAGAGAGAGAGAGTCTCAGACACGCACACATTACACAGACACACACACACATCATGCAGCAACATATGGGGCACAGACACCCACCTAAGTCCAGTGATGGGGTAGGCCTTGCAGGTGTGGCAGCGTACGGAGTGTGTGACATTCTCGCTGACTGACAGGCGGTACAGGGTGGGGAGCCACAGCAACAGACAGGGCTCACACTGCAGCCATGAGAGGACATGCTCCTCACAAACACACGCACTCAGCACCTACACACACACACAAACACTTTCAGTATCTATCTAACTGCTGATTATTTACATAAACGCCCATCATCTACATGTGATTACAGTAATTACAGTAAATGAGTAAATGAGTACTATCAAAAATAATGGAAAATGAAAAGAAGAATGTATTCTCCTAACCCTGTTCTCCTGACCCTAACCCTGTTCTCCTGACCCTAACCCTGTTCTCCTGACCCTAACCCTGTTCTCCTGACGCTAACCCTGTTCTCCTAACCCTGTTCTCCTGACCCTAACCCTGTTCTCCTGACCCTAACCCTGTTCTCCTGACCCTAACCCTGTTCTCCTAACCCTGTTCTCCTGACCCTAACCCTGTTCTCCTAACCCTGTTCTCCTGACCCTAACCCTGTTCTCCTGACCCTAACCCTGTTCTCCTAACCCTGTTCTCCTGACCCTGTTCTCCTGACCCTAACCCTGTTCTCCTGACCCTGTTCTCCTGACCCTAACCCTATTCTCCTGACCCTAACCCTGTTCTCCTGACCCTAACCCTATTCTCCTGACCCTAACCCTGTTCTCCTGACCTTAACCCTGTTTTCCTGACTCTAACCTTGTTCTCCTGACCCTAACCCTATTCTCCTGACCCTAACCCTGTTCTCCTGACCCTAACCCTATTCTCCTGACCCTAACCCTGTTCTCCTGACCCTTACCCTGTTCTCCTGACCCTGTTTTCCTACCCCTGTTCTCCTGACCCTGGTCTCCTGACCCTCAATCTATTCTCCCAACCCTGTTCTCCTGACCCTAACCCTGTTCTCCTGACCCTAACCCTATTCTCCTGACCCTAACCCTGTTCTCCTGACCCTAACCCTGTTCTCCTGACCCTGTTTCCTAACCCTATTCTCCTGACCCTAACCCTGTTTTCCTGACTCTAACCTTGTTCTCCTGACCCTAACCCTATTCTCCTGACCCTAAACCTGTTCTCCTGCCCCTGTTCTCCTGACCCTAACCCTGTTCTCCTGACCCTAACCCTATTCTCCTGACCCTAACCCTATTCCCCTGACCCTAACCCTGTTTTCCTGACCCTAACCTTGTTCTCCTGACCCTTACCCTGTTCTCCTGACCCTAAACCTGTTCTCCTGACCCTGTTTCCTAACCATGTTCTCCTGACCCTAACCTTGTTCTTCTGACCCTTATCCTGTTCTCCTGACCCTAACCCTATTCTCCTGACCCTAACCCTGTTTTCCTGACCCTAACCTTGTTCTCCTGACCCTTACCCTGTTCTCCTGACCCTAAACCTGTTCTCCTGACCCTGTTTCCTAACCGTGTTCTCCTGACCCTAACCTTGTTCTCCTGACCCTTATCCTGTTCTCCTGACCCTTACCCTGTTTTCCTACCCCTGTTCTGCTGACCCTGTTCTCCTGACCCTAACCCTATTCTCCCGACCCTGTTTTCCTAACCCTGTTCCCCTGACCATAACCCTGTTCTCCTGACCCTGTTTCCTAACCATGTTCTCCTGACCCTAACCTTGTTCTCCTGATCCTAACCCTGTTCTCCTGACCCTGTTTTCCTACCGCTGTTCTCCTGACCATGTTCTCCTGACCCTAACCCTATTCTCCCGACCCTGTTTTCCTAACCCTCTTCTCTTGACCCTAAACCTGTTCTCCTGACCCTAACCCTGTTCTCCTGACCCTAACCCTGTTCTCCTGACCCTGTCTCCTGACCCTATTCTCCTGACCCTAACCCTGTTTTCCTGACTCTAACCCTGTTCTCCTGACCCTCAACCTATTCTCCCAACCCTGTTCTCCTGACCCTAACCCTGTTCTCCTGACCCTAACCCTGTTCTCCTGACCCTAACCCTGTTCTCCTGACCCTAACCCTATTCTCCTGACCCTAAACCTGTTCTCCTGCCCCTGTTGTCCTGACCCTAACCCTGTTCTCCTGACCCTAACCCTGTTCTCCTGACCCTGTCTCCTGACCCTATTCTCCTGACCCTAACCCTGTTTTCCTGACTCTAACCCTGTTCTCCTGACCCTCAACCTATTCTCCCAACCCTGTTCTCCTGACCCTAACCCTGTTCTCCTGACCCTAACCCTGTTCTCCTGACCCTAACCCTGTTCTCCTGACCCTAACCCTATTCTCCTGACCCTAAACCTGTTCTCCTGCCCCTGTTCTCCTGACCCTAACCCTGTTCTCCTGACCCTAACCCTATTCTCCTGACCCTAACCCTATTCCCCTGACCCTAACCCTGTTTTCCTGACCCTAACCTTGTTCTCCTGACCCTTACCCTGTTCTCCTGACCCTAAACCTGTTCTCCTGACCCTGTTTCCTAACCATGTTCTCCTGACCCTAACCTTGTTCTCCTGACCCTTATCCTGTTCTCCTGACCCTAACCCTATTCTCCTGACCCTAACCCTGTTTTCCTGACCCTAACCTTGTTCTCCTGACCCTTACCCTGTTCTCCTGACCCTGTTTCCTAACCATGTTCTCCTGACCCTAACCTTGTTCTCCTGACCCTTATCCTGTTCTCCTGACCCTTACCCTGTTTTCCTACCCCTGTTCTGCTGACCCTGTTCTCCTGACCCTAACCCTATTCTCCCGACCCTGTTTTCCTAACCCTGTTCCCCTGACCATAACCCTGTTCTCCTGACCCTGTTTCCTAACCATGTTCTCCTGACCCTAACCTTGTTCTTCTGACCCTTATCCTGTTCTCCTGACCCTAACCCTATTCTCCTGACCCTAACCCTGTTTTCCTGACCCTAACCTTGTTCTCCTGACCCTTACCCTGTTCTCCTGACCCTAAACCTGTTCTCCTGACCCTGTTTCCTAACCGTGTTCTCCTGACCCTAACCTTGTTCTCCTGACCCTTATCCTGTTCTCCTGACCCTTACCCTGTTTTCCTACCCCTGTTCTGCTGACCCTGTTCTCCTGACCCTAACCCTATTCTCCCGACCCTGTTTTCCTAACCCTGTTCCCCTGACCATAACCCTGTTCTCCTGACCCTGTTTCCTAACCATGTTCTCCTGACCCTAACCTTGTTCTCCTGATCCTAACCCTGTTCTCCTGACCCTGTTTTCCTACCGCTGTTCTCCTGACCATGTTCTCCTGACCCTAACCCTATTCTCCCGACCCTGTTTTCCTAACCCTCTTCTCTTGACCCTAAACCTGTTCTCCTGACCCTAACCCTGTTCTCCTGACCCTAACCCTGTTCTCCTGACCCTGTCTCCTGACCCTATTCTCCTGACCCTAACCCTGTTTTCCTGACTCTAACCCTGTTCTCCTGACCCTCAACCTATTCTCCCAACCCTGTTCTCCTGACCCTAACCCTGTTCTCCTGACCCTAACCCTGTTCTCCTGACCCTAACCCTGTTCTCCTGACCCTAACCCTATTCTCCTGACCCTAAACCTGTTCTCCTGCCCCTGTTGTCCTGACCCTAACCCTGTTCTCCTGACCCTAACCCTATTCTCCTGACCCTAACCCTATTCCCCTGACCCTAACCCTGTTTTCCTGACCCTAACCTTGTTCTCCTGACCCTTACCCTGTTCTCCTGACCCTAAACCTGTTCTCCTGACCCTGTTTCCTAACCATGTTCTCCTGACCCTAACCTTGTTCTCCTGACCCTAACCTTGTTCTCCTGACCCTTATCCTGTTCTCCTGACCCTAACCCTATTCTCCTGACCCTAACCCTGTTTTCCTGACCCTAACCTTGTTCTCCTGACCCTTACCCTGTTCTCCTGACCCTGTTTCCTAACCATGTTCTCCTGACCCTGTTTTCCTACCGCTGTTCTCCTGACCATGTTCTCCTGACCCTAACCCTATTCTCCCGACCCTGTTTTCCTAACCCTCTTCTCTTGACCCTAAACCTGTTCTCCTGACCCTAACCCTGTTCTCCTGACCCTAACCCTGTTCTCCTGACCCTGTCTCCTGACCCTATTCTCCTGACCCTAACCCTGTTTTCCTGACTCTAACCCTGTTCTCCTGACCCTCAACCTATTCTCCCAACCCTGTTCTCCTGACCCTAACCCTGTTCTCCTGACCCTAACCCTGTTCTCCTGACCCTAACCCTATTCTCCTGACCCTAAACCTGTTCTCCTGCCCCTGTTCTCCTGACCCTAACCCTGTTCTCCTGACCCTAACCCTATTCTCCTGACCCTAACCCTATTCCCCTGACCCTAACCCTGTTTTCCTGACCCTAACCTTGTTCTCCTGACCCTTACCCTGTTCTCCTGACCCTAAACCTGTTCTCCTGACCCTGTTTCCTAACCATGTTCTCCTGACCCTAACCTTGTTCTCCTGACCCTTATCCTGTTCTCCTGACCCTAACCCTATTCTCCTGACCCTAACCCTGTTTTCCTGACCCTAACCTTGTTCTCCTGACCCTTACCCTGTTCTCCTGACCCTGTTTCCTAACCATGTTCTCCTGACCCTAACCTTGTTCTCCTGACCCTTATCCTGTTCTCCTGACCCTTACCCTGTTTTCCTACCCCTGTTCTGCTGACCCTGTTCTCCTGACCCTAACCCTATTCTCCCGACCCTGTTTTCCTAACCCTGTTCCCCTGACCATAACCCTGTTCTCCTGACCCTGTTTCCTAACCATGTTCTCCTGACCCTAACCTTGTTCTCCTGACCCTAACCCTGTTCTCCTGACCCTGTTTTCCTACCCCTGTTCTCCTGACCATGTTCTCCTGACCCTAACCCTATTCTCCCGACCCTGTTTTCCTAACCCTCTTCTCTTGACCCTAAACCTGTTCTCCTGACCCTAACCCTGTTCTCCTGACCCTAACCCTGTTCTCCTGACCCTGTCTCCTGACCCTGTTTTCCTACCCCTGTTCTCCTGACCCTAACCCTATTCTCCCGACCCTGTTTTCCTAACCCCGTTCTCCTGACCCTAACCTTGTTCTCCTGACCCTAACCCTGTTCTCCCGACCCTAACCCTGTTCTCCTGACCCTGTTTCCTAACCCTATTCTCCTGACCCTAACCCTATTCTCCTGACCCTAACCCTATTCCCCTGACCCTAACCCTGTTTTCCTGACCCTAACCTTGTTCTCCTGACCCTTACCCTGTTCTCCTGACCCTAAACCTGTTCTCCTGACCCTGTTTCCTAACCATGTTCTCCTGACCCTAACCTTGTTCTTCTGACCCTTATCCTGTTCTCCTGACCCTAACCCTATTCTCCTGACCCTAACCCTGTTTTCCTGACCCTAACCTTGTTCTCCTGACCCTTACCCTGTTCTCCTGACCCTAAACCTGTTCTCCTGACCCTGTTTCCTAACCATGTTCTCCTGACCCTAACCTTGTTCTCCTGACCCTTATCCTGTTCTCCTGACCCTTACCCTGTTTTCCTACCCCTGTTCTGCTGACCCTGTTCTCCTGACCCTAACCCTATTCTCCCGACCCTGTTTTCCTAACCCTGTTCCCCTGACCATAACCCTGTTCTCCTGACCCTGTTTCCTAACCATGTTCTCCTGACCCTAACCTTGTTCTCCTGATCCTAACCCTGTTCTCCTGACCCTGTTTTCCTACCGCTGTTCTCCTGACCATGTTCTCCTGACCCTAACCCTATTCTCCCGACCCTGTTTTCCTAACCCTCTTCTCTTGACCCTAAACCTGTTCTCCTGACCCTAACCCTGTTCTCCTGACCCTAACCCTGTTCTCCTGACCCTGTCTCCTGACCCTATTCTCCTGACCCTAACCCTGTTTTCCTGACTCTAACCCTGTTCTCCTGACCCTCAACCTATTCTCCCAACCCTGTTCTCCTGACCCTAACCCTGTTCTCCTGACCCTAACCCTGTTCTCCTGACCCTAACCCTGTTCTCCTGACCCTAACCCTATTCTCCTGACCCTAACCCTATTCCCCTGACCCTAACCCTGTTTTCCTGACCCTAACCTTGTTCTCCTGACCCTTACCCTGTTCTCCTGACCCTAAACCTGTTCTCCTGACCCTGTTTCCTAACCATGTTCTCCTGACCCTAACCTTGTTCTCCTGACCCTTATCCTGTTCTCCTGACCCTAACCCTATTCTCCTGACCCTAACCCTATTCTCCCGACCCTGTTTTCCTAACCCTCTTCTCTTGAACCTAAACCTGTTCTCCTGACCCTAACCCTGTTCTCCTGACCCTAACCCTGTTCTCCTGACCCTGTCTCCTGACCCTGTTTTCCTACCCCTGTTCTCCTGACCCTAACCCTATTCTCCCGACCCTGTTTTCCTAACCCCGTTCTCCTGACCCTAACCTTGTTCTCCTGACCCTAACCCTGTTCTCCCGACCCTAACCCTGTTCTCCTGACCCTGTTTCCTAACCATGTTCTCCTGACCCTAACCTTGTTCTCCTGACCCTTATCCTGTTCTCCTGACCCTTACCCTGTTTTCCTACCCCTGTTCTGCTGACCCTGTTCTCCTGACCCTAACCCTATTCTCCCGACCCTGTTTTCCTAACCCTGTTCCCCTGACCATAACCCTGTTCTCCTGACCCTGTTTCCTAACCATGTTCTCCTGACCCTAACCTTGTTCTCCTGATCCTAACCCTGTTCTCCTGACCCTGTTTTCCTACCGCTGTTCTCCTGACCATGTTCTCCTGACCCTAACCCTATTCTCCCGACCCTGTTTTCCTAACCCTCTTCTCTTGACCCTAAACCTGTTCTCCTGACCCTAACCCTGTTCTCCTGACCCTAACCCTGTTCTCCTGACCCTGTCTCCTGACCCTATTCTCCTGACCCTAACCCTGTTTTCCTGACTCTAACCCTGTTCTCCTGACCCTCAACCTATTCTCCCAACCCTGTTCTCCTGACCCTAACCCTGTTCTCCTGACCCTAACCCTGTTCTCCTGACCCTAACCCTGTTCTCCTGACCCTAACCCTATTCTCCTGACCCTAAACCTGTTCTCCTGCCCCTGTTCTCCTGACCCTAACCCTGTTCTCCTGACCCTAACCCTATTCTCCTGACCCTAACCCTATTCCCCTGACCCTAACCCTGTTTTCCTGACCCTAACCTTGTTCTCCTGACCCTTACCCTGTTCTCCTGACCCTAAACCTGTTCTCCTGACCCTGTTTCCTAACCATGTTCTCCTGACCCTAACCTTGTTCTCCTGACCCTTATCCTGTTCTCCTGACCCTAACCCTATTCTCCTGACCCTAACCTTGTTCTCCTGACCCTTACCCTGTTCTCCTGACCCTAAACCTGTTCTCCTGACCCTGTTTCCTAACCATGTTCTCCTGACCCTAACCATGTTCTCCTGACCCTAACCTTGTTCTCCTGACCCTTACCCTGTTCTCCTGACCCTGTTTCCTAACCATAACCTTGTTCTCCTGACCCTTATCCTGTTCTCCTGACCCTTACCCTGTTTTCCTACCCCTGTTCTGCTGACCCTGTTCTCCTGACCCTAACCCTATTCTCCCGACCCTGTTTTCCTAACCCTGTTCCCCTGACCATAACCCTGTTCTCCTGACCCTGTTTCCTAACCATGTTCTCCTGACCCTAACCTTGTTCTCCTGACCCTAACCCTGTTCTCCTGACCCTGTTTTCCTACCCCTGTTCTCCTGACCATGTTCTCCTGACCCTAACCCTATTCTCCCGACCCTGTTTTCCTAACCCTCTTCTCTTGACCCTAAACCTGTTCTCCTGACCCTAACCCTGTTCTCCTGACCCTAACCCTGTTCTCCTGACCCTGTCTCCTGACCCTATTCTCCTGACCCTAACCCTGTTTTCCTGACTCTAACCCTGTTCTCCTGACCCTCAACCTATTCTCCCAACCCTGTTCTCCTGACCCTAACCCTGTTCTCCTGACCCTAACCCTGTTCTCCTGACCCTAACCCTGTTCTCCTGACCCTAACCCTATTCTCCTGACCCTAAACCTGTTCTCCTGCCCCTGTTCTCCTGACCCTAACCCTGTTCTCCTGACCCTAACCCTATTCTCCTGACCCTAACCCTATTCCCCTGACCCTAACCCTGTTTTCCTGACCCTAACCTTGTTCTCCTGACCCTTACCCTGTTCTCCTGACCCTAAACCTGTTCTCCTGACCCTGTTTCCTAACCATGTTCTCCTGACCCTAACCTTGTTCTCCTGACCCTTATCCTGTTCTCCTGACCCTAACCCTATTCTCCTGACCCTAACCTTGTTCTCCTGACCCTTACCCTGTTCTCCTGACCCTAAACCTGTTCTCCTGACCCTGTTTCCTAACCATGTTCTCCTGACCCTAACCATGTTCTCCTGACCCTAACCTTGTTCTCCTGACCCTTACCCTGTTCTCCTGACCCTGTTTCCTAACCATAACCTTGTTCTCCTGACCCTTATCCTGTTCTCCTGACCCTTACCCTGTTTTCCTACCCCTGTTCTGCTGACCCTGTTCTCCTGACCCTAACCCTATTCTCCCGACCCTGTTTTCCTAACCCTGTTCCCCTGACCATAACCCTGTTCTCCTGACCCTGTTTCCTAACCATGTTCTCCTGACCCTAACCTTGTTCTCCTGACCCTAACCCTGTTCTCCTGACCCTGTTTTCCTACCCCTGTTCTCCTGACCATGTTCTCCTGACCCTAACCCTATTCTCCCGACCCTGTTTTCCTAACCCTCTTCTCTTGAACCTAAACCTGTTCTCCTGACCCTAACCCTGTTCTCCTGACCCTAACCCTGTTCTCCTGACCCTGTCTCCTGACCCTGTTTTCCTACCCCTGTTCTCCTGACCCTAACCCTATTCTCCCAACCCTGTTTTCCTAACCCCGTTCTCCTGACCCTAACCTTGTTCTCCTGACCCTAACCCTGTTCTCCCGACCCTAACCCTGTTCTCCTGACCCTGTTTCCTAACCCTATTCTCCTGACCCTAACCCAAATCTCCTGACCCTAACCCTGTTTTCCTGACCCTGTTTTCCTACACCTGTTCTCCTAACCCTGTTCTCCTGACCCTGTTTTCCTACACCTGTTCTCCTAACCCTGTTCTCCTGACCCTAACCCTGTTCTCCTGACCCCAACCCTATTCTCCTGACCCTGTTTTCCTAACCCTGTTCTCCTGACCCTGTTCTCCTGACCCTAACCATGTTCTTCTGTCCCTGTTCTCCTGACCCTAACCATGTTCTCCTGTCCCTGTTCTCCTAACCCTAACCCTGTTCTCTTAACCCTGTTCTCCTGACCATGTTCTCCTAACCCTAACCCTGTTCTCTTAACCCTGTTCTCCTGACCATGTTCTCCTGACCCTAACCATGTTCTTCTGTCCCTGTTCTCCTGACCCTAACCATGTTCTCCTGTCCCTGTTCTCCTAACCCTAACCCTGTTCTCTTAACCCTGTTCTCCTGACCATGTTCTCCTAACCCTAACCCTGTTCTATTAACCCTGTTCTCCTGACCATGTTATCCTAGCCCTAACCCTGTTCTCCTGACCATGTTATCCTAGCCCTAACCCTGTTCTCCTGACCATGTTATCCTAGCCCTAACCCTGTTCTCTTAATCCTATTCTCTGGACACTGTTCTCCTGTCCCTGTTCTCCTAACCCTAACCCTAACCCTGTTCTCCTGTCCCTGTTCTCCCGACCATGTTCTCCTAGCCCTAACCCTGTTCTCCTAATCCTAACCCTGTTCTCCTGACCCTGTTCTCCTGTCCCTGTTCTCCTAACCTTGTTCTCTTGACATTGACCTTGTTCTACTAACACCTGTAGTGACCTCTAAAGAATGTCTTCTGTCATTTATTAACTCATTTAGTTACAGATCTAGGGATCTTGACGGACTTAAACCCATAGCCATAACCAACTCCCCCCTAACTGTATGACCAACACCCCAACCCCATAACCAACTCCTCCAAACCCCATGACCAACTGACGATCACACACACACTTACCCCACTGAAGCAGGAACGAACAGCTGTCTCAGCTGAGCCAAACACATGGTTCTCTTGCACTACAGCCGGCACCTACAGATACACACACACACTTACCCCACTGAAGCAGGAACGAACGGCTGTCTCAGCTGAGCCAAACACATGGTTCTCCTGCACTACAGCTGGCACCTACAGACACACACACACACATAGGCTAGACATCTGGTCAAATGGCTACCCAGAATATTGGCAGTACCCCCCCCCCCCCCCTCTTCTTTACACCACTGCTACTCTCTGTTGTCATCTATGCATAGTCACTTTAATAACTCTACCTACATGTACATACTACCTCAACTAACGGGTGCCCCGGCACATTGACTCTGTATCGGTACCACCCTGTATATAGTCTCGCTATTGTTATTTTACTGCTGCTCTTTAATTACTCATTCTTATCTGTATTTTTTGGAAACTGCATTGTTGGTAAGGAGCTCGTAAGTAAAGCATTTCACTGTAAGGTTTGTTGTATTCGCCGCATGTGACGAGTAAAATTTGATTTGATAATCATGTGAGGTAGTACTCAGGTGTGTGTGTGTGTGTGTGTGTGTGTGTGTGTGTGTGTGTGTCTGTGTGTGTGTGTGTGTGTGTCTGTGTGTGTGTCTGTGTGTGTATGTCTGTGTGTGTGTGTGTGTGTGTGTGTGTGTGTGTCTGTGTGTGTGTCTGTGTGTGTGTGTGTGTCTGTGTGTGTGTGTGTGTCTGTGTGTGTGTGTGTCTGTGTGTGTGTGTCTGTGTGTGTGTGTGTGTGTGTGTGTGTGTGTGTGTGTGTCTGTGTGTGTGTGTGTGTGTGTGTGTGTGTGTGTGTGTGTGTGTGTGTCTAACCTGGCTGAGGTCTTGCAGTACGACTCTGAGACCACTCCTGCTCACCGTGCCGCTCTCTCTCCCACTGCACCTCTCTGCCAGACGAACCAGAGCTGCAACACACACAGGGAATGAACACAGAGTGTATATCATGTGTGTGTGTGTGTGTGTGTGTGTGTGTGTGTGTGTGTGTGTGTGTGTGTGTGTGTTACTTACCTTTATGTTTGGCTGAGAGTGTGTCTGCTGAGAGAGAGATGAGAGCGGCTTCAACTGACCTGCGACAGACAGCGCCAGTCTGTCCCCTGGGAAAGACATACACCCTTTAGTTTACAGACGAAGTGTGTGTTTGAACAGTAGTGTGTGTTTGAACAGTTGTGTGTCCTCACCGGTCAAACAGTCTGTACAGCAGTCTGCAAGTCTGTTCTGGCGCCTCTGCCGACACCTGCCCAGGTACTTCCTGTGACACGCTTTGGAACATCCTGTTTATGCACTGTCTCACTTCCTGTTCACTAAGCCCCGCCCCAGTGTCCCGGGCTCCACCCAGAGAGCACAGGGCTGGGATGAGCTCCCGCAGTGTCACAACATGCACTGTAACACACATTCAGAGCATTACAAACATACACTGTAACAGATTACACACACCTAAGAAGCATTTCATTTAAACACACACACACACACACACTCACTATGGCAGAGTTTCTGTAAGGAGCGGAGCTTCATTGCAGTGCGATACACAGCAGGACGCACTTCATTCAACCCCTCTGGAAAGAAGACACACAAAATGAGGTTTGGAACACAGGTAACACACAGAATAATGAGGAAGAACACATAATATAGAAATAGAACACTAGAACATTAGAACATAGAGCATGGACCACAGAACTAGAACATATATGTAGATATGGTAATACATGACTAGGGCTAGGGCACAATGCACAACAAGAGATTAAACAGAATAGAGCCCTTTACTGAACGTGACCCTCTGAGCTCTAACATAGAACTTACTCACCAATGCTATCCATATCCATGAGGGTATCACACTTGTGCCTGAGTAAAGAGTGATGAAGGTCATTTACACACACATAACATTACAAGGTCTAAGCCTTATCTCTAAAAGAACATCTAAAATACAGACTGACACATGATTGGACAAATAAGGTGTCAGATTAGAATATCTGGGACTAGATTTGTTGTTAGCCAACCGAATGAATTGATCGGAGAGGAAAGAAGGCGTGAGAGACATGTATGCAGGAGGTCGTAGGAGGAATCATGGAACAAGAACAGGAATATTAGGACAGGGACACAGACACTTGGATTTCTGAGGAGGAATTGAGGTGGAAAGAGAGGAAGAAGATGTTGAAGAGAATGAGGAAAGCAGAGGTTGGATTTGAATGAGTTTTGGAGGGGAAATGGAAGTGAATGAGGGCGAGTTAAGTGAGATGGAAGGTGTGGTGAAAAGCTTGGAACCTGAGCTTGGCATCGTTGGTCATGGTAAAGAAGATCCTGGTTTAAGTAGGAGTGAGAAAGTGGACCTTTGTCTTTTGGCAGATCCATTTGTGGTTTCAGGGTGAGTGAGAAAGGAGTTGGGTGCAGTTGAATCAGTGAAGTACACATTAAGTCATAGGTCATAAATCATGCTTTTGGACAGGGGATAGTACATCATTTGCTACTGATGATCACACACACATTTACCCCACTGAAGCAGGAACGCAATTTGGGCCAAGGCCTGTTTCTTGCTTTGCTCTTAGGAACCATTGAAAGTAGGGATTTTTGGCTTAGCATTAAGTGTGGAGGTGGAGCAATTGAAGTTGAAGATTCCTGGTGTTTGTGATGCGAAACGTTTGGTGTGACGCAGGCTTGTGGTCATGTCACAGCAGAGTGTAGGAGGGAGATTCCAAGACATGGGTAGTGTGCAGGAGGGCATGAGGACATGGGTAGTGTGCAGGAGGGCACAGAGGACTGTGAAGTTTTGGTGGATAAAGTTGTGTGTCAATTGTAGGGGTGCCCATGTTCCTGGGGATCAGAAGTGTCCGGTGCGAAAGAGGTAGGTTGAGGTGGCCAGAGTCAGAGTAGTGCAGAAGGTGTCATATGCTGAGGCAGTGAAGAAAGTAGAGGGAGATGGGTCAAGGGTGAGGGATCCTGAGAGGTTCCCAGTGAGTAGTAGATCTGTGCCAGCATCGAGGGATAGGCCAACGAGTGATTCATGCTTCAGTAAGGTTGGCTTCTTAGCTTTCATAGCAATAGTTATCAACTGTATTGCAGAACTGGAATATAAATCACAGAAAATAGGTGTTGCGGTGGCAGCTGCAGAGAAGTATTTGGGTATATGAGATTTGACTTCAGAAGAGTTACAGGGCGTGTTGAGTGATGGTGTCCAGTCCTCCCAGGCAGTAGGCATGGTGCAGGAGCAGGTAGGGTCAAAGTAGTGGAATAGGGTAGTGGGTTTTTAATGAGTGTAGGTGGTTGCTGCCGAGAAGTACCTGGGTGTACGAGATTTTACTGCAGAAGAGTTATAAGATTTTAGAGATTTTACTGTAGAAGAGTTCTAAGATGTTTTGAGATTTTACTGTAGAAGAGTTCTAAGATGTTTTGAGATTTTACTGTAGAAGAGTTCTAAGATGTTTTGAGATTTTACTGTAGAAGAGTTCTAAGATGTTTTGAGATTTTACTGTAGAAGAGTTCTAAGATGTTTTGAGATTTTACTGTAGAAGAGTTCTAAGATGTTTTGAGATTTTACTGTAGAAGTGTTCTAAGATGTTTTGAGATTTTACTGTAGAAGAGTTCTAAGATGTTTTGAGATTTTACTGTAGAAGAGTTCTAAGATGTTTTGAGATTTTACTGTAGAAGAGTTCTAAGATGTTTTGAGATTTTACTGTATAAGAGTTCTAAGATGTTTTGAGATTTTACTGTAGAAGAGTTCTGATGTTTTGAGATTTTACTGTAGAAGAGTTCTAAGATGTTTTGAGATTTTACTGTAGAAGAGTTCTAAGATGTTTTGAGATTTTACTGTAGAAGAGTTGTAAGATGTTTTGAGATTTTACTGTAGAAGAGTTGTAAGATGTTTTGAGATTTTACTGTAGAAGAGTTCTAAGATGTTTTGAGATTTTACTGTATAAGAGTTCTAAGATGTTTTGAGATTTTACTGTAGAAGAGTTCTGATGTTTTGAGATTTTACTGTAGAAGAGTTCTAAGATGTTTTGAGATTTTACTGTAGAAGAGTTCTAAGATGTTTTGAGATTTTACTGTAGAAGAGTTGTAAGATGTTTTGAGATTTTACTGTAGAAGAGTTGTAAGATGTTTTGAGATTTTACTGTAGAAGAGTTCTAAGATGTTTTGAGATTTTACTGTAGAAGAGTTCTAAGATGTTTTGAGATTTTACTGTAGAAGAGTTCTAAGATGTTTTGAGATTTTACTGTAGAAGAGTTCTAAGATGTTTTGAGATTTTACTGTAGAAGAGTTCTAAGATGTTTTGAGATTTTATTTGTATGAAATATTGGTATATAGGCGAAGGGATGGTTGGTGGTGATTTTTTGAAAAATGTTCCCCCTTTTTATTTTTGTATCCCAAATGTAACGTGATATAACACACACTACCGCACAGTAGGTGGCGGCATGCAACAAATAAAATGTGCGAACGACATGATACCAAAGAAGAAGAACACGATCTGCACCCGCCCACAGTCAGGGAAATGTTGAAGCCGCTAGTAACACTAAAGAGTAACCTTCTTTTTCTTTGTTCAGTGAGAGCGCGGGAAAAAGCAGAAGACAAGAAGCGGTACATAACTATTTCCTTACGGTTAAACATTAACTCCTACCCTAACCAACTATAATAACCCTACCTGAACCATTTTCAACTTGGGGTAGGGACGTCCCAAGGATTCCTGATAGCACGATCAATTTCCTTACCGTTATTTACCAGGACTTTTAGCTGGCTAGCATTACTTATTAGATATTGTGAAACTGTTTGGTATTAAAATAATGGGTATGTGGTGCAGGATAATGCTTTAGAAAAATGACTCCTCTGGTCCAGGTAAAATGGTTCAAGTGTCTCTCCTGCAAAATGAAGCATTTTAGCGCCTTCGCTCCTGCGCTGTTCCAGGTCGTATATTTTCAATTGTGCGGTGCTGTGCGCAGCGCGGCACAATTCGTTTTTCTGCCAAACGGGCGACACCCCTCCTGAACTATAAAGTTGTCACATTTACTATAAAGTTGAGGAATGTGTCCGGATGAATATTCTGTAGCTGAAACTCTAAAATTAACATGTAGTTATGGATGCACGGACTGACATCAGTATGAAAGTCATATGACATCAATATTATATTTAGTTGACATCAATATGGTAGTTATATGACATCAATATCATAGTTTGAAACATATTTTGAAGCTATAGATAGATTGTTTACAAACATTTCAGCAAAACCATCTTATAGTTTGGGTTAAAAGTGACATAACTAATAATATACAAAATATCATGACTTACTTTGTTGAAAGAAACGTTGGAACGAACCGGTATTATCAGCTTGTTAAAGAGACCATCCTTCTGCTAGTTCTGTGTGGGTCAGTACTCTTGACTTTGCTCTTGTGCACCGGCTGTCTGTTGTGGCTCAAATAACCGTGTATTAATTATAGATTGGGGAAGGCATACCCGACTACTTCAGCTACCTTTGTTAATTACAACGCCTTGTATGTCAACGTGGCTTTCCAGTGAGCGATATTACTTTTGACCTTTTGATACCTTAAAGAGGCAAGACAAGAGATCAATATAATCATAGCAATATCATGTAGGCTAATATCCTAGCTATAACCCAGTAGTAGTGCACTAACCATGCATCATAGTCTTTTGCCTGATACCACTCTTAAACACAGCTGTCACTCACTGTATATTTTGACTTGACACAGTAATTAACCTGTTGTTCCATCTCGTTCTCCAGGTGCTAGTTTGATTTCACCTGACCACCTGGCCAGCACCCATAGACCCTCCCATGACAACAAGCCATACCTCTCTGGCTAATAGGAAGTAGATTCTGCCAGCCAATGAAGCTGTCACGTTCTTTCAAAATCGAACCCAGAAGCAGACCAGGACAAGGAGAGTAGGAAGAAGGTGAGTATTTATTTACAAGTGAATGTGAATGGGTAGATATATCCAGGTGGCGTAGCGGGCAGCGGTGGTGAGTTGATGGGAGTAAATAGGTGGATCCAATGGGGAAGCGGAATCCTCCGACGACCAGGCGGGTATGGGGTAAATGATCCGGGTGAGTAACTGAAGACAGAACAAACGGAGGTAAGTTTAAGGCAAGCAATACGTAAAAAACAACAAAACAAATTCTATCCAACTTGAGGCTGATACTATGGCACAACATACTGTTCATGGCTAACGATCCGGCAGGGAATGGATGTCAGGTCCGGGCTTATGAAGAGGAGAGATGATGATCAAGACCAGGTGTGCAGATAGCTGATGGGATACAGGTGCGGGTAATCAGAACTCCCAACTGGCTACATTGCCCGGCAACCAGACAGGGTGCGTTCCAGGACGCCGGAAAAAACACTCCAGGACAGAACACAGGCAAAAAACAGACTCAGGAAACGGGATTCGTGACAGTACACCCCCCCCCCCCCCGACGAACGCCACCGGGCGGACTACCCGGAGCGCCAGGGTGGAGGCGGTAAAAGTCACGAAGCAGGTCATCGTCAAGGATCTGACGCAGAGGAATCCAACTCCTCTCCTCAGGACCATATCCTTCCCAATCCACTAAATACTGGAACCCTCGACCCCGCCGTCTGGAGTCCATGATGCGGCGCACCGTGTAGACAGGACCACCTCCGATTATCCGAGGAGGAGGAGGACGAGGAGGAGGGGGCAACAGAGGACTGAGGGGAACCGGCTTGAGGCAGGAGACATGAAAGGTGGGATGTACTCTTAGTGTAGCAGGCAACTTGAGTCGGACCACAACAGGATTAATGATCTTCTCCACTACAAACGGACCAATGAACCGAGAGATCCCGCTCCTGAGAAGGAAACAAGGGAGGTTGGTAACCGTACAGGCACTGGAAGGGAGACATCCCAGTGGCAGATGAAGGGAGAGTATTATGAGCATACTCGACCCAGGGTAATTGAGAGGACCAAGAGGTGGGATCAGAGGAAACAAGACAGCGCAGCGTGGACTCCTTCTGGTTGGCTCTCTCCGCCTGACCATTAGATTGGGGGTGAAATCCAGATGTGAGACTGACTGTAGCGCCAATGGCCAAACAGAAGGATTTCCAGACAGCAGAGGTAAACTGAGGACCACGGTCAGAAACAATGTCACAGGGCAACCCGTGGACCCTGAACACCTCCCTAACCAGGATCTCGGACGTCTCAGTGGCAGAAGGCAGCTTGGAGAGGGGAACAAAGTGGGCAAACTTGCTGAATCTATCCACAATGGTCAGAATAACCGTGTTACCAACAGAAGAGGGCAACCCCGTGACAAAATCCAGGGCCAGATGCGACCAAGGTCGACCGGGGAATAGGTAGGGGGTGAAGAAGCCCAGAGCTGGCCCGATTGGTACTCTTATTCTGCGCACAAACAGGACAAGCGGCAACAAACCTCCGGGTATCTTCTCCCATGGCAGGCCACCAAAATCGTCTGCGCAGTAGCGCCATAGTCCGAGCAACACCAGGGTGACAGGTTATCTTGCTGGCGTGGGACCACTGAAGGACAGCAGAACGAACCGACTCAGGCACGAACAACCGACCGGGTGGACCGTTATCGGGCCCGGGCTGTGTCCGAAGAGCCGCTATCACCTCCTCCTCAATCCTCCATGTAACGGCTCCCACGACAACGTTCTGGGGAAGAATCGTCTCAGTCTTGGCCCCACTCTCCTCCGTCTTGGAGAACATCCGGGACAGGGCGTCCGCCTTCCCGTTCTTCGACCCAGGTCGGAACGTCAGGGAAAAATTGAAGCGTCCAAAAAACAAAGCCCACCGGGCCTGACGGGAGTTGAGACGTTTAGCCGATTGCACGTAAGCCAGATTCTTGTGGTCAGTCCAGACCACAAACGGTTGCTCCGCTCCCTCCAACCAGTGACGCCACTCCTCCAAGGCAAGCTTCACAGCGAGAAGCTCCCGGTTACCCACATCGTAGTTTCTTTCAGCTGGAGAAAGACGACAAGAGTAGGAGGCGCAGGGATGGAGTTTACCGTCAGTGGAGCTACGCTGAGACAGGATGGCGCCCACCCCCACATCAGACGCATCCACCTCCACAACGAACTGACGGGAAGTGTCAGGTTGAGAGAGAATCGGGGCGTTGGTGAATCGGCTCTTCAAATCTAGAAATGCTCGGTCTGCCTCAGGAGACCAACATAACTTTCTGGTGCAAGACGTCAGTACAGTTAAAGGGGCGGCCACCCGGCTGTAATCACGGATAAACCTCCGATAAAAATTCGCAAACCCCAGGAATCTCTGGAGCTGCAATCTCGTACCGGGCTGGACCCAATCCCGAACCGCCCGAACCTTCTCTTGGTCCATCTTGATCTCTCCCCTGGAGATGATGTACCCGAGGAAGGACGTCGTGTGGGCGTGAAAATCGCACTTCTCAGCCTTCACGAACAGACGGTTCTCCAATAACCGCTGCAGGACCTGCTTGACATGCTGAACGTGGCTAGAAAGCTCCTTTGAGAAGATGAGGATATCATCCAGGTAAACGAACACAAAAATACCAATCATATCTCTCAGAACGCCATTCAACATACTTTGGAACACAGCAGGAGCGTTGGTCAGTCCAAACGGCATCACCTGGTACTCGAAATGTCCCATCGGAGTATTGAACCCAGTCAACCACTCGTCCCCCTCTTTGATCCGAACCAAATGATAAGCATTACGTAAATCAAGCTTCGTAAAAACCGTAGCACCCTGTAAAGAATCGAAAGCCGAGCTCATCAAGGGCAGGGGATACTTGTTCTTGACCGTAATATCATTCAAACCCCGATAATCAATACACGGTCGAAGAGCCATCCTTCTTGCTCACAAAAAAAAAATCCTGCTCCCAGAGGTGATGACGAGGGCCGAATGAGACCTGCAGCTAGAGACTCCTTGATGTAGGTCTCCAAGGCCTCACGTTCAGATCGAGAGATACTGTATAACCGTCCCTTGGGAAAGGCGGCTCCAGGAAACAGATTAATCGCACAGTCATAAGGTCGGTGGGGAGGAAGGGACAGAGCCTTCTGTTTACTGAATACTTCACCCAACTCGTGATATGTTTCTGGAACCAGGGACAAATCAGGAGGAGCAGAGTCACTGACCTGACTGGAAACGGCAGGAGAACAGGCAGTCCTAAGGCAGTTAGCATGACAATCAATGCGCCAACTAGTTACCTTACCCGTCACCCAATCAAACGAGGGATTGTGTTCCTTCAGCCAGGGGTAACCAAGAACCAGAGGAACATGGGGCGAGGACAGAATGAAGAAGGAGATAAACTCTGAATGATTCCCCGACAACAACATCTTAACCGGTTCAGTCCTCATAGTGATCCGTGCCAGACTACTGCCGTTCAGAGTGGTTGCTTCAATGGCTTCCGGCAATTGCTCCTTGGAAAGCCCCAGCTGTTCCACCAAGTCGGCATCAATAAAGCTGCCATCGGCACCTGAATCGATAAAAGCGTTCATCTCTAAGCTCTGATCCTTATTCATAAGGGTCGCAGGAAAACGGGGTCTGACAGGATTCTTGAGAGGTTGAAACTGGCTCGCTAAAATTCCTCCCAAAACTAGCGAGCCGGGCAGTTTAACGGGCGCTGTGGACAAGCGGAGATGTAATGTCCCGAGCTACCACAGTAGAGACAGCTGTTGGTCTCACGTCTACGTTGGCGCTCCTCCTTAGTTAGCCCGTGTCGCCCCACTTGCATTGGTTCAGGATCTGGTGGCAAGACCCCTCCACTAATCCCGTGTGGGGAATAACGATCAATACGTTCTGGTTCACTTCCTGAACCGAATGGTAACCGAGTTGCTGATTGATTGGATGGGCCCCACTGCTTCTCCCTCCTTCTCTCTCGGACTCTATTATCTACCCGAATAGATAAAGTGACCAAGCTGTCTAGGTCACTAGGCTCTGGATAGGATATCAGCTCGTCCTTGAGTTGCTCCGACAACCCCTGGTAAAAAGCCGCTTGTAGTGACTCCTCATTCCAACCACTCTCCACAGACAATGTCCTGAACTCGATCATAAAGTCTGCCACACTGCGAGCTCCTTGGCGAAGAGTGAACAAACGTTTAGCTGCGTCCTAACCTCGGACTGGATGGTCAAAAAGCCTTCTCATCTCTCCCGTGAATTCCTTGTATGAAGCCATGCAGGTCTCCTGTTGTTCCCAAACGGCTGAAGCCCATTCCAGAGCTCTTCCACGCAGCAGTTCAATAACAAAGGCTATCCTAGCCTTGTCAGTGGCGTAAGAATGGGGCTGCAGATCAAACACTAACCCACACTGAATAAGAAACGAACGGCATCTTCCCAAATCCCCTTCATATTTATCAGGCGTCGGTACCTTGGGTTCACGGAAGGAGTAACACGGCAGGTGAGATGGGTGAAACAGGTGGTGAATGAATCGCCGGCAAACTGAGCTGATCCTGGATTTGTGTCAAGCTAGCAGATAAGTTCTGGATTGAACCCGCTATCTCCTGTAGCGCCGTCTTGGGTTGTCCCAATGTCTTCCCCTGCTGGGTAATGGCATGGCAAACGGAGTCCAGGTCCGCTGGGTTCATCCTTGGCCGGATCGTTCTGTCACGTTCTTTCAAAATCGAACCCAGAAGCAGACCAGGACAAGGAGAGTAGGAAGAAGGTGAGTATTTATTTACAAGTGAATGTGAATGGGTCCCAACTGTTCTTTGAGGGGTCTTTGCTCCTGTTTGGTGGTTGTGTTGCCCGACCGTTGAGAACAGCACAGTTTCTGCTGCGGCGTGCAATAAAAAGTTGCACGCCGTTGTGTCCTGCTGAACACAGCCTTAACTTGAGTCTCCAGGAGGAAACCAACTTAGGCCAACAACAGCCAACCACCCCAGAGAGGAATGGCGAAGGAGTTTCTGCTGGAGAATAAGCCGCTCCTAACAGATTCTGTCAGCGGAACCCGACAATATTCTCCAGTACGCCCATTCAAAGAAACTAGTGGAGCAGCGTGGATACAACATCCTCTCCCACCTGCAATCCAGTCAGCCTCCAGAGACTACAGTCATCAAGCTACTGGACACACTGAGAGAGAGAGGAGAGAAGTACTGCCATGGTTTTGTGGCCCTCCTGCATAAGCAAGAGATCATCGCAAACTTCCCCAGACTCAAAGAGCTGGACTGGACCACCTTCAAAGACTCTAGTGCCCCTGACCCACCCCCAGTCCCAACAAGCATCAGAGCAGGTACAGCCCTGCCCATCTAGTCTAGAATGTTGCTGACTGTTGTGAAGCTTATTGTGCCAACATGGCGCCTATTAAAATTCCTAATCTCAGACGGAGTATCCCTGACTCTGAATATCTAGGTTATGCATGTCTATAGCCTAGATGTATTTCCTTTCAAATGCTGCATTTTGTCCCTCCAATAGGCTCCAAGGCCTGCGGTTACATCCACAATGTCTCAGCATTTTGTCCCTCCAATAGGCTCCAAGGCCTGCGGTTACATCCACAATGTCTCAGCATTTTGTCCCTCCAATAGGCTCCAAGGCCTGCGGTTACATCCACAATGTCTCAGCATTTTGTCCCTCCAATAGGCTCCAAGGCCTGCGGTTACATCCACAATGTCTCAGCAGTGAAGAGAGGGAAGAAGACAGGATATTTCAATGCCGTTTTACAGCAAGAAGATGAGAGCAGGAATCTTATCGTTTTTCAGCCGCAGCTGCGAGACCGCTTTGCCACAGCAGAGAGTCGCAGGTAAGTTGGGTATGAAGGGCTCTGCAAAGGCTTTGAGTGCTATATGATTAGGAATATCTGTTATTCATCTTTTATAATGCATGTTTTTGCAGAACTCCAGTGAAGTTGGTGAAAGTGGTGTTCCAGCCATCCATAAGCAGAAACAACAAAATACAGATAATGTTTACATACACATCCACATTTTCCATCCTCGAAGATTTACCCTTCAAATTCAACAGTGACCTTGACGGGAGGGTCAAGGATGTGGCACTAGCTGACCTTCAAGAGGACAAAGAAAACACAGAAAATGCTGTAAAACAGAAGGTAGCTATAATAATAATAATTCACTATCAATGAAGTACTGTATGTTTAAACTCTAACCTGGTCTAGTTCAGTGCCTGTAATGTATTTCTCCTTTTGGTGTTTTTCTTGCATTGTAGGTGAACATTACAGTGGAGGTGATTCAGAAACTGAAAGAGGGCCATTGTAAAACGAGATTTAACAAAAGCATGCCCATGGTGGAATACCTAGTCGGTCATATTGTAGATGATTCAACAACACTCACAAACCTGACCGTGTGGGGTCGTGAAAACACGGTCGAAGAGGGGAAATGGTTACCGGGTCACCAATGTTTCTGTTGCTAAGTATGGGGGTAAAACCGTGCTGAACACAACACCAGAATCTACTCTGGTCAACGTGGCCAGTGGTAGGAAATGCGATCTGCCACACAACATGGTACAGCCTGAGAAGTTTGAGGGGAAAATCATTGGATACTGGTTGTCCCAAGAGTACACTTGCCCAGAAGCGCACCACCTGGAGAGGGTGGACACCACTGAAAAGATGGTGACTTGTAAGCATTGCCCTATGTCGTACATACTATCCCTGATAGGAAGGATAACTAGAGGGAAGCTCTCCATACAATCTGATGATCTGGTCAGCCGGGTGTTCACTGTAGAGGACCATGTCATCAGAAATGTTCTGTGAGGAAGGTGGGAGGGGAGAGAGTCTCTGAAGGACATTGAGGACGCGCTGGTCGAACTGCCACCAGTGACAGTTACTGTTCTCAATGGTCATGTGTCAACCGTTACAACTCAGAGTCAGGATGTCACCACACAGGATGAGAAGAGGAATATTACTGCACAACAGCGCATTTAGTCTGGACTGATGGTTTTATTTTGATGTAAACTTTATCTAACTAGGCAAGTCAGTTAAGAACAAATTCTTATTTACAATGACGGCCTACCAGAAGGCAAAAGGCCTCCTGGGGGACAGGGGATTAAAATAAAGACATAGGGGCGTGGTTCCTTTAGTCATTTTGATATCACCTGGGCCACTGCTTCAATATGTCTTAGATGAAAAACGGCAAGCTGAAAATGTAAATAGATTGATAATAAAAAATCACTTTTAAAACGTTTCTTTTTATTATGTGTCAGTATGTTTGTGATACTTTTATATGTCCAGGTAAAAGCTCATTTTGTATTTCATTTTGACATTTGTTTAAAACAAGCTCTGTTAAGCGAATAAAATGGAGATTGAAAAACTGTGTCAATGAAAATAGCACTTGTAAAAACACAGGGAAATGAAAGCCAAACAGACTTAGGTGAAGTGAACACATGGCTGTGCAGTGTAGATATCTAACCAAGAGCTGAGCACACAAGCAGATATAAAACAAAACTCATCCATTTCCTTTATGTACAAATAAACTAACTAGTACAACTGAGGAAAAAAACTATTGAATCAATTTTAGAATAAGGCTGTAACATGACAAAATGTTGAAAAAAATCAAGGGGTCTGAATACTTTCTGAATGCACTGTATAAAAAACTACTCTAAGTAGTACGACTGTACCATACTCTCAATACCTATGTAGTCAATAGTAGTAGTCTGTTCACAACAAAATATGTTCTAAAATCCAACTCTCACTCCTTTTCTCCCTGGTGTGGAGCATTGATCAGTACCCCTGTCATCCTCAGGCCTGTGGCTTGCTGGCTGTCTCCTGTACTGGGTCTGGGTACCCTGGGTCTCCTCTTCCACTGGGGCCTGGCTCTCCACAGGGTGATGACAGCTCTGGTCTGAGCAGCAGCAGCAGTCATGTCCCTGTCTGACCTGTTTACACCCACAAACAGACTCGGCTGGGCCCTTCCCATTCCTCCATAGACCCCACCCAGCCTGTTAGTTGAGGTAGCATTGTTTTGGGCCAAACTCTTGGTCGAGGAGCTTGACTTGGTGCGTCCCAACCTCACTCTAGACACGTCTGTCCTTAGATGCTGGGAGGAAAGGCTCTTGTTGAGAATGACTAATTTGACTGGACTTCCATCTTTCTCTGTCCTGCTTTTTCCACCCTCCATGCTCTCAATGTTCACTGTATTGATGCGTAGACCTTGTAAGCCGACGACCATAGTGTCCTGAGGGAGAGGTACTAGGGCATCGGCTGAGCCCTCAGAGCTGAACATACTCAGGGAGGGAACCACTCTGGCTGCTCTGTCCAGCAGAGCTACTCCTGGGACAAACAGCTCCAGTCTGTGCTGCTCTGAGAGCTTTGGATGGTCAAGGGAGGAGGCCAGCTTGGGTGTTCCCTTCCCCCCACTGCTGCTCCATGTTAGGGGGTTGTAGATGACGTATCCGTCCAGAGGACAGGAGTTGGACCTCTGAAGCAACGGGTCGACACAGTCTGTGTGGAACTGTAGTAGGGGACAAAGATTGATCAAATTCAGTTACTGCTCTCGCCGTCCATATCAGGACACAGTACATCCATTCAGAACGGACTCAAACTAGTCCAGAATTGGTGTCAACAGGAATTTTACTATTTTGGTTTTGGGGGCCTTAGGGTTAAAGACAGGGCATCACCCACTTTAGACTTACTCTGTTGACCTTGTGGTGGCAGAGCAGGAGAGGCAGTTTTTACAATTATTTTTCTTTTACCCCGTTTTTTTTCTCCCCAATTTCGTGGTATCCAATTGGTAGTTACAGTCTTGTCTCATCGCTGTAACTCCCGTACGAACTCGGGAGAGGCGAAGGTTGAGAGTCGTGCGTCCGCCGAAACACAACCCAACCAAGCCGCACTTGGGTGCAGGCGAGGCAGCAGGCTGTTAGCCAGCCTGCCAGCATAGCGGAGTCTGCCACTAGCACAGTCAGTGTAGTCAGCTCAGCTATCACCATTGAGACCGTGTCTGTGCCTCGACCTGGGTTGGGCAAAACTAAACATGGCGGTGTTCGCCTTAGCAATCTCACTAGGATAAAGACCACCTCCATTCCTGTCAGTATTGAAAGAGATCATGATACCTCACATCTCAAAATAGGGCTACTTAATGTTAGATCCCTTACTTCAAAGGCAATTATAGTCAATGAACTAATCACTGATCATAATCTTGATGTGATTGGCCTGACTGAAACATGGCTTAAGCCTGATGAATTTACTGTGTTAAATGAGGCCTCACCTCCTGGCTACACTAGTGACCATATCCCCCGCGCATCCCGCAAAGGCGGAGGTGTTGCTAACATTTACGATAGCAAATTTCAATTTACCCCCCCCAAAAATGACGTTTTCGTCTTTTGAGCTTCTAGTCATGAAATCTATGCAGCCTACTCAATCACTTTTTATAGCTACTGTTTACAGGCCTCCTGGGCCATATACAGCGTTCCTCACTGAGTTCCCTGAATTCCTATCGGACCTTGTAGTCATAGCAGATAATATTCTAATCTTTGGTGACTTTAATATTCACATGGAAAAGTCCACAGACCCACTCCAAAAGGCTTTCGGAGCCATCATCGACTCATTGGGTTTTGTCCAACATGTCTCTGGACCCACTCACTGTCACAGTCATACGCTGGACCTAGTTTTGTCCCATGGAATAAATGTTGTGGATCTTAATGTTTTTCCTCATAATCCTGGACTATCGGACCACCATTTTATTACGTTTGCAATTGCAACAAATAATCTGCTCAGACCCCAACCAAGGAACATCAAAAGTCGTGCTATAAATTCACGGACTACACAAAGATTCCTTGATGTCCTTCCAGATTCCCTCTGCCTACCCAAGGACACCAGAGACAAAAATCAGTTAACCACCTAACTGAGGAACTCAATTTAACCTTGCGCAATACCCTAGATGCAGTTGCACCCCTAAAAACTAAAAACATTTCTCATAAGAAACTAGCTCCCTGGTACACAGAAAATACCCGAGCTCTGAAGCAAGCTTCCAGAAAATTGGAACGGAAATGGCGCCACACCAAACTGGAAGTCTTCCGACTAGCTTGGAAAGACAGTACCGTGCAGTACCGAAGAGCCCTTACTGCTGCTCGATCATCCTATTTTTCAAACTTAATTGAGGAAAATAAGAACAATCCGAAATTCCTTTTTGATACTGTCGCAAAGCTAACTAAAAAGCAGCATTCCCCAAGAGAGGATGACTTTCACTTTAGCAGTGATAAATTCATGAACTTCTTTGAGGAAAAGATTATGATTATTAGAAAGCAAATTACGGACTCCTCTTTAAATCTGCGTATTCCTTCAAAGCTCAGTTGTCCTGAGTCTGCACAACTCTCCCAGGACCTAGGATCAAGAGAGACGCTCAAGTGTTTTAGTAATATATCTCTTGACACAATGATGAAAATAATCATGGCCTCTAATCCTTCAAGCTGCATACTGGACCCTATTCCAACTAAACTACTGAAAGAGCTGCTTCCTGTGCTTGGCCCTCCTATGTTGAACATAATAAACGGCTCTCTATCCACCGGATGTGTACCAAACTCACTAAAAGTGGCAGTAATAAAGCCTCTCTTGAAAAAGCCAAACCTTGATCCAGAAAATATAAAAAACTATCGGCCTATATCGAATCTTCCATTCCTCTCAAATTTTTTTAGAAAAGGCTGTTGCGCAGCAATTTACTGCCTTCCTGAAGACAAACAATGTATACGAAATGCTTCAGTCTGGTTTTATACCCCATCATAGCACTGAGACGGCACTTGTGAAGGTGGTAAATGACATTTTAATGGCATCGGACCGAGGCTCTGCATCTGTCCTCGTGCTCCTAGACCTTAGTGCTGCTTTTGATACCATCGATCACCACATTCTTTTGGAGAGATTGGAAACCCAAATTGGTCTACACGGACATGTTCTGGCCTGGTTTATATCTTATCTGTCGGAAAGATATCAGTTTGTCTCTGTGAATGGTTTGTCCTCTGACAAATCAACTGTACATTTCGGTGTTCCTCAAGGTTCCGTTTTAGTACCACTATTGTTTTCACTATATATTTTACCTCTTGGGGATGTTATTCGAAAACATAATGTTAACTTTCACTGCTATGCGGATGACAAACAGCTGTACATTTCAATGAAACATGGTGAAGCCCCAAAATTGCCCTTGCTAGAAGCATGTGTTTCAGACATAAGGAAGTGGATGGCTGCAAACTTTCTACTTTTAAACTCGGACAAAACAGAGATGCTTGTTCTAGGTCCCAAGAAACAAAGAGATCTTCTGTTGAATCTGACAATTAATCTTAATGGTTGTACAGTCGTCTCAAATAAAACTGTGAATGACCTCGGCGTTACTCTGGACCCTGATCTCTCTTTTGAAGAACATATCAAGACCATTTCAAGGACAGCTTTTTTCCATCTACGTAACATTGCAAAAATCAGAAACTTTCTGTCCAAAAATGATGCAGAAAAATTAATCCATGCTTTTGTCACTTCTAGGTTAGACTACCGCAATGCTCTACTTTCCGGCTACCCAGATAAAGCACTAAATAAACTTCAGTTAGTGCTAAATACGGCTGCTAGAATCCTGACTAGAACCAAAAAATGTGATCATATTACTCCAGTGCTAGCCTCTCTACACTGGCTTCCTGTCAAAGCAAGGGCTGATTTCAAGGTTTTACTGCTAACCTACAAAGCATTACATGGGGTTGCTCCTAACTATCTCTCTGATTTGGTCCTGCCGTACATACCTACACGTACGCTACGGTCACAAGACGCAGGCCTCCTAATTGTCCCTAGAATTTCTAAGCAAACAGCTGGAGGCAGGGCTTTCTCCTATAGAGCTCCATTTTTATGGAACGGTCTGCCTACCCATGTCAGAGACGCAAACTCGGTCTCAACCTTTAAGTCTTTACTGAAGACTCATCTCTTCAGTGGGTCATATGATTGAGTGTAGTCTGGCCCAGGAGTGGGAAGTTGAACGGAAAGGCTCTGGAGCAACGAACCGCCCTTGCTGTCTCTGCCTGGCCGGTTCCCCTCTTTCCACTGGGATTCTCTGCCTCTAACCCTATTACAGGGGCTGAGTCACTGGCTTACTGGGGCTCTCTCATGCCGTCCCTGGAAGGGGTGCGTCACCTGAGTGGGTTGATTCACTGATGTGGTCATCCTGTCTGGGTTGGCGCCCCCCCTTGGGTTGTGCCATGGCGGAGATCTTTGTGGGCTATACTCGGCCCTGTCTCAGGATGGTAAGTTGGTGGTTGAAGATATCCCTCTAGTGGTGTGGGGGCTGTGCTTTGGCAAAGTGGGTGGGGTTATATCCTTCCTGTTTGGCCCTGTCCGGGGGTGTCCTCGGATGGGTCCACAGTGTCTCCTGACCCCTCCTGTCTCAGCCTCCAGTATTTATGCTGCAGTAGTTTATGTGTCGGGGGGCTAGGGTCAGTTTGTTATATCTGGAGTACTTCTACTGTCCTATTCGGTGTCCTGTGTGAATCTAAGTGTGCGTTCTCTAATTCTCTCCTTCTCTCTTTCTTTCTCTCTCTCGGAGGACCTGAGCCCTAGGACCATGCCCCAGGATTACCTGACTTGATGACTCCTTGCTGTCCCCAGTCCACCTGGCCGTGCTGCTGCTCCAGTTTCAACTGTTCTGCCTTATTATTATACGACCATGCTGGTCATTTATGAACATTTGAACATCTTGGCCATGTTCTGTTATAATCTCCACCCGGCACAGCCAGAAGAGGACTGGCCACCCCACATAGCCTGGTTCCTCTCTAGGTTTCTTCCTAGGTTTTGGCCTTTCTAGGGAGTTTTTCCTAGCCACCGTGCTTCTACACCTGCATTGCTTGCTGTTTGGGGTTTTAGGCTGGGTTTCTGTACAGCACTTTGAGATATCAGCTGATGTACGAAGGGCTATATAAATAAATTTGATTTGATTTGATTTGCTTCTTGACACAATGCCCACTTAACCCGGAAGCCAGCCGCACCAATGTGTCAGAGGAAACACCGTACACCTGGCGACTGTGTCAGCGTGCACTGCGCCCGGCCCACCACAGGAGTCGCTAGTGCGAGATGGGACAAGGACAACCTTTCCGGCCAAACCCTCCCCTAACCCGGACGACCCTGGGCCAATTGTGCGCCGCCCCATGGGTCTCCCGGTCGCGGCTGGCTGCGACAGAGCCTGGACTCCAACCCAGAATCTCTAGTGGCACAGCTATGTTATGTTTTATTATTTCACCTTTATTTAACCAGCTAGACTAGTGGAGAACAAGTTGTCATTTACAACTGTGACCTGGCCAAGATAAAGCAAAGCAGTGCGACACAAACAACAACACAGAGTTACACATGGAATAAACAAACATGCAGTCAATAATACAATAGATACAGTGTGTGCAGATGAGGTAGGATAAGGGAGGTAAGGCAATAAAAAAAATAACAGTATGGGGATGAGGTAGTTGGATGTGCTATTTACAGATGGGCTATGTACAGGTGTAGTGATCTGTGAGCTGCTGTGACAGCTGGTGCTTAAAGTCAGTGAGGGAAATATGAGTCTCTAGCTTCAGTGATTTTTGCAGTTCGTTCCAGTCATTGGCAGCAGAGAACTAGAAGGAAAGGTGGCCAAAGGAGGAATTGGCTTTGGGGGTGACCAGTGAGATATACTTGCTGGAGTGCGTGCTACGAGTGGGTGCTGCTATGGTGACCAGTGAGCTGAGATAAGGCGGGGCTTTACCTAGCAAAGACTTATAGATGACCTGGAGCCAGTGGGTTTTGTCAACGAATATGAAGCGAGGGCCAGCCAACGAGAGCATACTGGTCGCAGTGGTGGGTAGTATATGGGGCTTTGGTGACAAAACGGATGGCGCTGTGATAGACTGCATCCAATTTGCTGTGTAGAGTGTTGGAGGCTATTTTGTAAATGACATCACCAAAGTCAAGGATCGGTAGGATAGTCAGTTTTACGAGGGTATGTTTGGCAGCATGAGTGAAGGATGCTTTGTTGCGAAATAGGAAGCCGATTCTTGATTTAATTTTGGCTTGGAGATGCTTAATGTGAGTCTGGAAGGAGAGTTTACAGTCTAATCAGACACCTAGGTTTTTGTAGTTGTCCACATATTCTAAGTCAGAACCTTCCAGAGTGGTGATGCTGGACGGTTGGGCAGGTGTGGGCAGCCATTGGTTGAAGAGCATGCATTTAGTTTTTACTTGCATTTAAGAGCAGTTGGAGGCCAAGGAAGGAGAGTTGTATGGCATTGAAGCTCATCTGGAGGTTAGTTAACACAGTGTCCAAAGAAGGGTGATGCAGTGCCTTAGACCACCGCGCCACTCGGGAGGCCCAGGTCAGGGCAGTTTATCTAACTCTTAACCTTGTGGTGGCAGAACATGTCAGGATCCGTTTACCCAACTCTTTACTTGGCGGTGACAGGATCATTTGAGTTAAGTCTTTACCCTGTGATGGCAGGGCAAGTGTCTGGCCTGCTGCCCTTGCTGGAAGCTCTTCAGGCAGATCCTACACTGCTGCCCAGGGTCCAGTAGGGGGCAGCCTCTCCTCACCCTGACCGAAAGGAGGCTCCTGACCAGGTGCTCTGGCAGTGGGTCACTCTCAACAGGAATCATGCTGAAGGAAGGGGAAAGGAAACCAGAGACTCATGGGCTATATTTTAACGGCAGGAAGCTTAGTGCTTAGAATGTTAGGCTTGTAACCGAAAGGTTGCTGGTTCGAATACCAGTGAAAAAATCTCTGCCCTTGAGCAAGGCTCTTAACCCTAATTTACTCCAGGGGTGCTGTACTACTATGGCTGACCCTGTAAAACAACACTTTTCACTGTTCCTATCTGGTGTATGTGACAAGAAAACATCTATTAAAAAGAAAAATGTAATTAACTGCACTTAAATATGAATCACAATGCTTATTGCAGCAGGTTGTAAAGTGTAACAGCCTGTATGTGTGACAACATTTTGCACTGTCTAAATGTCATTCAGGGTGTTCAGGCACTGAGCATAATAATCTATTTATACAGGGTTCTTACAGAGATTCCAGTGCTCACCTGTCACCTGACTGAGTGGTCATCTCACGCGGTTCACCCAGTGTGTTGAACACACGCTGACCCAAGGACAGCCACTTCGCAGTCCTTTTCTGATGGACATAATAGCTGATGTCACAAGTTTATCATGTCTACTTCCTGAACCAAATATATGCAGAAATGCTCACAGAGTCTAACTGAAGACTGCTTACCGTACGTATGGCAAACGCATGCTGAGGGTGACAGCACCTTCTTATACAGTCCTCGCAAAGGTGATAGTACCGGCAGACTGTGCACCTAAAGGGAAGTCATAGACATGAATAGTTGATCCACAACAGTATAGGTAAGTGGACGGGGGGAAATTATGTAAATTCGAGCTCAAGGTCTATTGAGCCTGGGCGCTATGACAACAAGACTTACTTGAAGCACTTGCCAGTGATGGGGCAGACCCTGCAGTTGTTGCAGAGCACTCCGAGGTGTCTGTCGGGCCTCTCTCTCTCAGCAGCTGTGTGGAGCTTAGCCACATTCCTCACCTGCTCTAGGAGCAGCTTGACCGGCCCAAAGTCCTCCCGGCACAGCGGGCACTTCGCCATGGCTTCCCTCTCCCCCTCCGGACGTGCCTGGTGGTCTGCCCACACCTTCATACAGGAGATATGGACGTTGTTGCCACAGCCAAACCTGAGTGAGAGGACATAGGGGATGACAGTTGGTGGCAGAAGGCATTTTCCCTCCCACTCACATGTTCCCCTGTTGTTGCAGTAAAACAGTAGGTCAGTTCAGGCACATTTCCCCTATCCTCAAATCACTTTCCTTTGTGTTCTCCATCATATCATTAAGATCTAGTAAGCATTTAATAGGTATACCAAGGGTGGCCCAGTAAGTGTGTTGACATTATAATCCACGTGATGATCTGACCTGCAGTAAGACACAGGCAGACGTTTCCCCAGCAACTCCTCTTGACAGATGGGACACACATCCTCGGCTTCGATCTCCTTCTGTCTGACCCCCCCGTCCCCCTCAGCTGGGTCTGGTCTGGGGTTAGGGTCAGCCTCAGAGCAGGGTGGGTGTACAGGCCGGGGGGTTCTGCTCCTGTGTAAACCCTGTAGCAGCTCCAGGATCTGCCTTTCAACCAGGACCTGCTGGAAGCAATCTGCAAGTGTACATACCAGAGGGCACAGTAGAGTTTAAGGATATGCTGTTAAAAATCCAATCATTTCTACAGAGTGCCTAGGGTTTGAATTGCAATTTGGCATATGCATTGTAGCCTATGTTATGCCTAAGTGAAACTTACATTCATGTTCTCTAGGCAGTCGGAATTTCCGCAATAAAACCCTACAATGAGAGTAGAATTATTGTACAGAATGAGCATGCACTCTCTTTTATGTGTGATCGGTATGTTTTCTTCATTATTACCAGCAGATGTGTTTGCAGAGGTCTTTCTCTTTGTGGAATGTTGAACAGGTACATGTATGAGGGTCTCCCAAGAACACCTGTGGAATATGAAAAATAGGCTACCTGATTAAGAATTAAGAAAGTATTTCGTGTCAAAATGTAAATAGGACTATAATGTTGATGATGTCAAGTTAGGATGTTGCACATATGCAGGCCTACTTTGAAGTTTTTGGGTTCCCCCTCCTCTTTGAGTAGGAATCCGGTCGGACCATACTCTTTCAGGATGAACATGGTCGTGTTCAGGGCCTCGTCCTGGTGCCAGCTAACGGCATCACTCACGGTATTCTTCCAGACAGTTTTCCTGAACATAGCACAACTCTCACAGAATTTCTAGGGAAGAAAACTGAGGAGGAGAGAAGACTAGAGCCATGTCTTCATACTAAGTCGATGTGCGTGCCCTGCTATATCAGCAAAGGTTTACAAAGGCGAACTTTAGTAGCTAACTATGCAGCTAGCTAGCTTATTGTTAAACGCTCTGAAACTGACGTAAGCAGCAACAACTAATAGACACCTGTTTGCCGTAGTCATGGTAATCCAGAAAGATGCCTTGGTACATGTGTGCCCCCTTGTGAATTCATGCGATATTACATGCTATTTAAAAAAAACAACGTTATTTAACTAGGCAAGACAGTTAATAACACATTCTTATTTACAATGACGGCCTACAGTGGGTTAACTGTCTTGTTCAGGGGCAGAACGACATTTATTTTACCTTGTCAGCTCAGGGAATTAGATCCAGCAACCTTTTACTTACTTGCCCAATGCTCTAACCACTAGGCTACCTG
The DNA here is from genome assembly GCF_002021735.2 of Oncorhynchus kisutch. Taxonomy (NCBI): domain Eukaryota; kingdom Metazoa; phylum Chordata; class Actinopteri; order Salmoniformes; family Salmonidae; genus Oncorhynchus; species Oncorhynchus kisutch. The sequence goes on along the minus strand of NC_034178.2, from coordinate 99,174 downwards.
CAGCCCCTGTACAATTGGTAATAAGCACAATACCATGATATTAGCATGTTATGACGGTTGTCTTACCTGTAGATGGTTAGGAACCAGATTTTAGCCCCGCAAATCATATTTCAGAGTGTTGTGAGTGAGTCTGTGTTCATGCACAGCATGTGCTTGAGAGTTCTGGGACAACACAATGGCTATATTATTTACAGTCCTGTAAAATCTACCACAGATGTCACAACAACTTTTCCATTGAAGACTGTTTGCAGAATGGATTCCCAACAGTTTTCCCCTATGTATTGTAAACTATGACACATATCTCTATTTTCTTTCTCACACACATGCGCGCACACACGCACGCACGCACACACAAACACACTTCTTTAACTACCCTTGTAGGCACACACAATTGATTCCCATTCAAAATCCTATTTTCCCTAACCCCTAACCCCTAAACCTAACCTTTACCCTAGTCCTAACCTTAACCCCAAACCATAAACCTAACCTTAACACCTAACTCCTAATCCTAAACCTGACCTTTAACCCCTAGCTCTAATTCTAAACCTAACACCAATTCTAAGCTTAACCCAAAATCCCCTAGAAAAAGTATATTTCCTTGTTGGGACCAACAGAATGTCCCCAGTTGGTCAAATGTTTGTTATGTTACTATTCACAAGTATAGTACACACACACACACACACACACACACACACACACACACACACACACACACACACACACACACACACACACACACACACACACACACACACACACACACACACACACACACACACAGAAAGAGTATTGGTATTGATTCATGTATCTGTACCTTCCCAAAGAGGGCTGCATGCACGCCTCTCCTCTCTGGAGTTTGGGCCAAAACTAAGGCTGATGCATCTGTTGTTCCCCAGCCTCTCATTGTCTGTATTGTGTGTGGCTCTCTCAGTCAGAGTGAGGGGCATCCTACAGGAAGAGAAGGAGCTAAAGTTCAGTGAGCACATGTTGCAGGGTCGCCCTCTTGTCTCCCACCGGTCTTAAAAAACGTGACGCTCTCTGGGTTTCACTCGGAGCCGGCTATGACCCGCAGGCTATGTCTGTTGAGACTTTCATTTTTAGATTAGGGACCTATTTTCATTTTGACAAAAGGAGAATTAAAAGAGAACTTAAGAGAACACTAATACTACTATACAACAGAAGCAAGAGGGGAATTAAAATCACTTTTGTGTTTTCTGCTTGTTCTCCCTGTTTCCTGTGTGTTTTGAAAAACCCCTGTGCAGTGTCTGACTGTGGTACTATATAGAGGACTGTCTCAATACTGTGGTCTGACTGTGGTACTATATAGAGGACTGTCTCAATACTGTGGTCTGACTGTGGTACTATATAGAGGACTGTCTCAATACTGTGGTCTGACTGTGGTACTATATAGAGGACTGTCTCAATACTGTGGTCTGACTGTGGTACTAGTGCAGAAAAGGAAGAAAGGTCGCCCCAGACCACAGTATTGAGACAGTCCTCTATATAGTACCACAGTCAGACCACAGTATTGAGACAGTCTCAATACTGTGGTCTGACTGTGGTACTATATAGAAGACTGTCTCAATACTGTGGTCTGACTGTGGTACTATATAGAGGACTGTCTCAATACTGTGGTCTGACTGTGGTACTATATAGAGGACTGTCTCAATACTGTGGTCTGACTGTGGTACTATATAGAAGACTGTCTCAATATTGTGGTCTGACTGTGGTACTATATAGAGGACTGTCTCAATACTGTGGTCTGACTGTGGTACTATATAGAAGACTGTCTCAATACTGTGGTCTGACTGTGGTACTATATAGAGGACTGTCTCAATACTGTGGTCTGACTGTGGTACTATATAGAAGACTGTCTCAATACTGTGGTCTGACTGTGGTACTATATAGAAGACTGTCTCAATACTGTGGTCTGACTGTGGTACTATATAGAGGACTGTCTCAATACTGTGGTCTGACTGTGGTACTATATAGAAGACTGTCTCAATACTGTGGTCTGACTGTGGTACTATATAGAGGACTGTCTCAATACTGTGGTCTGACTGTGGTACTATATAGAAGACTGTCTCAATACTGTGGTCTGACTGTGGTACTATATAGAGGACTGTCTCAATACTGTGGTCTGGGGCGACCTTTCTTCCTTTTCTGCACTAATGTGAGGTTGAAATGTAATCTTAAAGGGGAATGGAAACACTAGGATTTTGAACGCCAGCTAACTGTAACTGTAAACTTCCTAAAGTGTTTCTATTCCCCTTTAAGGTCGACAGGCCTATATATTGCTGCCATTCAGGACCATCAAAACCAGCTGAATTGCATAAATGTAATGTAAAGGTTTTATTGCTGTGAGGAGGAGATGGACAGAGGGAGATATAGTTGAGAAAGCCAGGATTGGATCCCACAGAGGCAGGACATGTGAGGAATGTGCCATATAAGGACACCCCATGGTTTGTCGCCCCTGTCCCTGCCCCATCCAATGGTGTAGGAGCCGTCCCACTGTTAAGGAAATACATTTTGTCCAAAGAAAGGAAATATATATTATCTTAAGTGGTCTACTAGACGCCTTCGAGACAATGTATATGTTAAACACGAGAGGGTTGTTCACACACTGACACAAATGTTTATTTTCTCTCCACAATGGCAGTGCTGCTACGCCCTCCACTCAGAGCTGGAGACTGGGGGTCACAGGAAAGGCCAGAGCGAGGAGGGAAATACAATGACCTGAGAACTAACTCATCTCATTAGGAATACAACATCAGGTTCAAACACACACACACACGGCCTACCACTAGAGGTTCACAATGATGTCAAATCATGACGCATTTTTTTATGGCCAGCATTTGATACCCAACCTGACACAACAGTGTCATGAACTTTATTTGTGTGTGTGTTGGTGTGTGTGTGTGTGTGTATTTGTGTGTGTGATCAGTGCTGAGGGATTAGGTGAAGACAGCAGTGTGTACATCTGGGGTGCTGTGTCAGCCAGAGATCTGTCCAGAGACCCTGGACTGTGTCCAGCAAACAGGATTGAATGTTACATGGTTCCACAGGCCATGTAAACCAGCAGTCCTAACCTAACCTTAAACTCCACTATAGCCCTAACCTTAACCTCCACTGTAACCCTAACCCTAACCTAACCTTAACCTCCACTGTAACCCTAACCCTAACCTAACCTTAAACTCCACTATAACCATAACCTAACCCCAACCTCTACTGTAACCCTAACCTAACCCTAACCTCCACTGTAGCCCTAACCTCCACTGTAACCCTAACCTAACCCTAACCTCCACTGTAACCCTAACCCTAACCTAACCTTAACCTCCACTGTAACCCTAACCCTAACCTAACCTTAAACTCCACTATAACCATAACCTAACCCCAACCTCTACTGTAACCCTAACATAACCCCAACCTCCACTGTAACCCTAACCTAACCCCAACCTCTACTGTAACCCTAACATAACCGGAACCTCTACTCTAACCCTAACCTAACCCTAACCTCCACTGTAGCCCTAACCTAACCCTAACCTCCACTGTAACCCTAACCTAACCCTAACCTCTACTGTAACCCTAACCCTAACCTAACCTTAAACTCCACTATAAACATAACCTAACCCCAACCTCTACTGTAACCCTAACATAACCCCAACCTCTACTGTAACCCTAACCTAACCCTAACCTAACTGTAACCTTAACCTAACCCCAACATCTACTGTAACCCTAACCTAACCCCAACCTCTACTGTAACCCTAACCCTAACCTAACCCTAACCTCTACTGTAACCCTAACCCTAACCTAACCCTAACCTCTACTGTAACCCTAACCCTAACCTAACCTTAAACTCCACTATAACCATAACCATAACCTAACCCCAACCTCTACTGTAACCCTAACCTAACCCTAATCTCCACTGTAACCCTAACCTAACCCCAACCTCTACTGTAACCCTAACCTAACCCCAACCTCTACTGTAACCCTAACCTAACCCTAACCTCTACTGTAACCCTAACATAACCCCAACCTCTACTGTAACCCTAACCTAACCCTAACCTCCTGTAACCTTAATCTCCACTGTAACCCTAACCTAACCCTAACCTCCACTGTAACCCTAACCTAACCTTAACCTCTACTGTAACCCTAACATAACCCCAACATCTACTGTAACCCTAACCTAACCCTAACCTCCACTGTAACCCTAACCTGACCTTAACCTCTACTGTAACCCTAACCTTAACCTCTACTGTAACCCTAACCTAACCCCAACCTCCTGTAACCTTAATCTCCACTGTAGCCCTACTACTGGGGAACTAATGGTCACTGGAGACTCATGGTCACTGGATAATTAATGGTCACTTGAGACTCATGGTCACTGGGGAACTAATGGTCACTGGAGACTCGTGGTCACTGGGGGACTAACGGTCACTTGGGGACTAATGATCACTGGGGAACTAATGGTCACTGGGGAACTAATGGTCACTGGAGACTCGTGGTCACTGGGGAACTAATGGTCACTGGGGGACTAATGGTCACTGGAGACTCGTGGTCACTGGGGGACTAACGGTCACTTGGGGACTAATGGTCACTGGGGAACTAATGGTCACTTGGGGCCTAATGGTCACTGGAGACTCGTGGTCACTGGGGAACTAATGGTCACTGGGAGACTAATGGTCAATGGGGAACTAATGGTCACCGGGGGACTAATAGTTACCAGGGAACTAATGGTGACAGGGGAACTAATGGTCACTTGGGGACTAATGGTCACTGGGAAACTAATGGTCACTGGGGGACTAATGGTCACTGGGGGATTAATGGTCACTGGGGGACTAATGGTCACTGTGGAACTAATGGTCACTGGGGGATTAATGGTCACTGGGGGACTAATGTTCACTGGGGAACTAATGGTCAATGGGGGATTAATGGTCACTGGGGGGACTAATGGTCACCGGGGAACTAATGGTCACTGGGGGATTAATGAGCCTTGGACTCCAAGCTTCGTGTTCTTGTACCAGCAGGCTCTGATGTTTGTCAAATGTAACCGGAATAAACTTGCATGAGGAGCATATTTTATCATGGACGTCAGCTTTGTAGACTGTGGATGGATGTCTCTCTTAGAACAGAAAACACAAATTATATCTTGCTGTTTTTGTCAAGTACATTTGTGAAGTATATTCAGAAATAAGACCAATGCCAATGTGTTGCTGTAACAACAGGTGGACATGGGGGGGTGCTGTGCTCCTCCTGTGGCCCCTGTGACTGAGGTCTGTGACAGGAAGCCAGCGAGGGTCCTTCCTCTCCGACCCACTGGGACAGTCAGTTCATTTGCGTTTACAGTTCTGCAGCTACAGGCTCTGTTCCTGCTCATCACTGAGAGGAAGTAGTCATTTCACATTTCCTGGCTAAATCCGTCCATCTATCTCCTCTTCATCTTCTGGTGTGGTGTGTGTGTGTGGTCTGTTGTGTTGTGTCTGTGTGTGTATGTGTGTATGGGCCCGTGTGTGTGTGTGGGGTGCACGTGGGTGTGTGTGTGGTCACGTGTGTCTCTGTGTGTGTGTGTGTGTGTGTGTCTGCTGTGTTGTGTCTGCATGTGTGTGTGTGTGTGTCTCTGTGTCTGTGTGTGTGTGTGTGTCTGTTGTGTTGTGTCTGCATGTGTGTGTGTGTGTGTCTCTGTGTCTCTGTGTGTGTGTTGGTGTATCCGCCCATCCTTTCTGTGGATTTTAGAGTACTACATTACTTGACCCTGTGATGGCTTTTCAGTGACGTTGGCATCCAGACCAGGGTCTCCTTCATCACAGAGCTGTTTGGTGAGGAGCCTCGCTGAGTTTTTCCAGCTACTCCTTTTCCTTCCTGTCTTTATCCAAACATCCAAAGGAGGCTGGGAAGGATTTTCTTCTCTCACCTCTCTCCTCCGTGGCAACTGGGGAGGTTCTTCTCTCACCGCTCTCCTCCGTGGCCACTGGGGAGGTTGTTCTTCTCACACCACTCTCCTCCGTGGCAACTGGGGAGGTTCTTCTCTCACCGCTCTCCTCCGTGGCCACTGGGGAGGTTCTTCTCTCACCGCTCTCCTCCGTGGCAACTGGGGAGGTTCTTCTCTCACCGCTCTCCTCCGTGGCAACTGGGGAGGTTCTTCTCTCACCGCTCTCCTCCGTGGCAACTGGGGAGGTTCTTCTCTCACCGCTCTCCTCCGTGGCAACTGGGGAGGTTCTTCTCTCACCGCTCTCCTCCGTGGCAACTGGGGAGGTTCTTCTTCTCTCACCGCTCTCCTCTGTGACAACTGGGAAAGATCTTCTCTCACCGCTCTCCTCCGTGGCAACTGGGAAAGATCTTCTGTTACTGCTCTCCTCCGTGGCAACTGGGAAAGATTTTCTCTCACCGCTCTCCTCCGTGGCAACTGGGAAAGATCCTCTCTCACCACTCTCCTCCGTGGCAACTGGGAAAGATCTTCTCTCACCGCTCTCCTCCGTGGCAACTGGGAAAGATCTTCTCTCACCGCTCTCCTCCGTGGCAACTGGGAAAGATCTTCTCTCACCGCTCTCCTCCGTGGCCACTGGGGAGGTTCTTCTTCTCTCACCGCTCCCTTCCATAGCCACCCACTGGGGAGGTTCTTCTTCTCTCACCGCTCTCCTCTGTGGCAACTGGGAAAGATCTTCTCTCACCGCTCTCCTCCGTGGCAACTGGGAAAGATCTTCTCTCACCGCTCTGCTCCGTGGCCACTGGGGAGGTTCTTCTTCTCTCACCTCTCTCCTTCATGGCCACCCACTGGGGAGGTTCTTCTTCTCTCACCGCTCTCCTCTGTGGCCACTGGGGAGGTTCTTCTTCTCTCACCGCTCCCTTCCGTAGCCACCCACTGGGGAGGTTCTTCTTCTCACACCGCTCTCCTCCATGGCCACTGGGGAGGTTCTTCTTCTCTCACCGCTCTCCTCGGTGGCCACTGGGGAGGTTCTTCTTCTCTCACCGCTCTCCTCCGTGGCCACTGGCGAGGTTCTTCTTCTCTCACCGCTTTCCTTCGTGGCCACTGGGGAGGTTCTTCTTCTCTCACCGCTCCCTTCCGTAGCCACCCACTGGGGAGGTTCTTCTTCTCTCACCGCTCTCCTCCGTGGCCACTGGGGAGGTTCTTCTTCTCTCACCTCTCTCCTTCATGGCCACCCACTAGGGAGGTTCTTCTTCTCACACCGCTCTCCTCCGTGGCCACTGGGGAGGTTCTTCTTCTCTCACCGCTCCCTTCCATAGCCACCCACTGGGGAGGTTCTTCTTCTCACACCGCTCTCCTCCGTGGCCACTGGGGAGGTTCTTCTTCTCTCACCGCTCTCCTCGGTGGCCACTGGGGAGGTTCTTCTTCTCTCACCGCTCTCCTTCGTGGCCACTGGGGAGGTTCTTCTTCTCTCACCTCTCTCCTTCGTGGCCACTGGGGAGGTTCTTCTTCTCTCACCGCTCCCTTCCGTAGCCACCCACTGGGGAGGTTCTTCTTCTCTCACCGCTCTCCTCCGTGGCCACTGGGGAGGTTCTTCTTCTCTCACCTCTCTCCTCCGTGGCCACTGGGGAGGTTCGTCTTCTCTCACCTCTCTCCTTCGTGGCCACCCACTGGGGAGGTTCGTCTTCTCTCACCTCTCTCCTTCATGGCCAACCACTGGGGAGGTTCTTCTTCTCTCACGCTCTCCTCCGTGGCCACTGGGGAGGTTCTTCTTCTCACACCGCTCTCCTCCGTGGCCACTGGGGAGATTCTTCTTCTCTCACCGCTCTCCTCCGTGGCCACTGGGGAGGTTCTTCTTCTCTCACCGCTCTCCTCCGTGGCCACTGGGGAGGTTCTTCTTCTCTCACCGCTCCCTTCCATAGCCACCCACTGGGGAGGTTCTTCTTCTCTCACCGCTCTCCTCTGTGGCAACTGGGAAAGATCTTCTCTCACCGCTCTCCTCCGTGGCAACTGGGAAAGATCTTCTCTCACCGCTCTGCTCCGTGGCCACTGGGGAGGTTCTTCTTCTCTCACCTCTCTCCTTCATGGCCACCCACTGGGGAGGTTCTTCTTCTCTCACCGCTCTCCTCTGTGGCCACTGGGGAGGTTCTTCTTCTCTCACCGCTCCCTTCCGTAGCCACCCACTGGGGAGGTTCTTCTTCTCACACCGCTCTCCTCCATGGCCACTGGGGAGGTTCTTCTTCTCTCACCGCTCTCCTCGGTGGCCACTGGGGAGGTTCTTCTTCTCTCACCGCTCTCCTCCGTGGCCACTGGCGAGGTTCTTCTTCTCTCACCGCTTTCCTTCGTGGCCACTGGGGAGGTTCTTCTTCTCTCACCGCTCCCTTCCGTAGCCACCCACTGGGGAGGTTCTTCTTCTCTCACCGCTCTCCTCCGTGGCCACTGGGGAGGTTCTTCTTCTCTCACCTCTCTCCTTCATGGCCACCCACTAGGGAGGTTCTTCTTCTCACACCGCTCTCCTCCGTGGCCACTGGGGAGGTTCTTCTTCTCTCACCGCTCCCTTCCATAGCCACCCACTGGGGAGGTTCTTCTTCTCACACCGCTCTCCTCCGTGGCCACTGGGGAGGTTCTTCTTCTCTCACCGCTCTCCTCGGTGGCCACTGGGGAGGTTCTTCTTCTCTCACCGCTCTCCTTCGTGGCCACTGGGGAGGTTCTTCTTCTCTCACCTCTCTCCTTCGTGGCCACTGGGGAGGTTCTTCTTCTCTCACCGCTCCCTTCCGTAGCCACCCACTGGGGAGGTTCTTCTTCTCTCACCGCTCTCCTCCGTGGCCACTGGGGAGGTTCTTCTTCTCTCACCTCTCTCCTCCGTGGCCACTGGGGAGGTTCGTCTTCTCTCACCTCTCTCCTTCGTGGCCACCCACTGGGGAGGTTCGTCTTCTCTCACCTCTCTCCTTCATGGCCAACCACTGGGGAGGTTCTTCTTCTCTCACGCTCTCCTCCGTGGCCACTGGGGAGGTTCTTCTTCTCACACCGCTCTCCTCCGTGGCCACTGGGGAGATTCTTCTTCTCTCACCGCTCTCCTCCGTGGCCACTGGGGAGGTTCTTCTTCTCTCACCGCTCTCCTCCGTGGCCACTGGGGAGATCCTTCTTCTCTCACCTCTCTCCTTCGTGGCCACCCACTGGGGAGGTTCTTCTTCTCTCATCACTCTCCTCCGTGGCCACTGCTTAGAGGCCTCATTACTTTATGTACTTCACAATCTGTTCTTCACGCTCATTACTGGATTGTTGACAGAATGGTTGCATAACAGCCCAACTGTTTATCAGAACACATAATGTTGTTGCTTCAGTGTTGAAAATGAAGATCTTGTAGATAGATAGGCACAATATGATGTATTTTTTAATACCGTATAATACTATAGATACACTTAATGTTGTGGCATCGAGACATACTGGCCCTATGAAAACCTCTTGGCTTTAACCACTCATGACCATTGGACAACCAAACCACCAAAAGTTAGGTCTGACATTTTGCCGACTGGAAGCTCCGGTAATCCTCACTCAGTAACAGTCTAATTGCTCAATATGACATCTGGCTGCACTCTTCTGGCTACGTAGAGTCTCTTAAGTCTACTTGATTTATACAGTTGACTTTTCCAAGCCAGGGATTATGAAACCTTACTCGAACAAGCATGGGAAATGTGCTGTGGTCTGTGCAACTCATAATGTTGGCGATCAGGCTTGGTTTGTGAGTGAGTATACAGATATTGTACATGTACAAGTCCTGATTCCGATACGTCACGTTTTCAAAGGTTCCCTTACTTGGTCTGTGGACTAGCCTATTCCTCCACCTGGATGGATTCTCCTAAAAAATGCCATGCTTCTTTTTTAGGGGTCAAAGGTCATATCTGGCCCGCCCTCCCACCGGCCGTCCACCCCTCCCTCTCCACGGCGCTGGCCGACAGGAAACAATGTGCTTTAACAGCCCACCTTTTCCCATATCCTGGGAGGAGCCTGCGGTCGGCGTTGGGATAAGAACAATGACAGGAAACACGGAGAGGAGTGAGAGAGTTCTCTGGGAGACATTGGAATGGTGGAGACTGCATGGTGGAGGCCTGGAGGGGTGGAGGTGTGGGGGCCTGGAGGGCTAGAGGGGTGGAGGGATGGAGGGCTAGAGGTGTGGGGGCCTGGAGGGGTGGAGGGCTAGAGGTGTGGGGGCCTGGAGGGGTGGAGGGGTGGAAGGGTGGAGGGATAGAGGGGTGGAGGGCTAGAGGGGTGGAGGGCTGCAGGGGTGGAGGGCTAGAGGGGTGGAGGGCTAGAGGGGTGGAGGGCTAGAGGTGTGGGGGCCTGGAGGGCTAGAGGGGTGGAAGGGTGGAGGGATAGAGGGGTGGGGGCTGGAGGGCTAGAGGTGTGGGGGCCTGGAGGGCTAGAGGTGTGGAGGGCTGGAGGGGTAGAGGGGTGGAGGGATGGAGGGGTAGAGGGGTGGAGGGATGGAGGGGTGGAGGGCTAGAGGGGTGGAGGGCTGGAGGGGTAGAGGGGTGGAGGGATGGAGGGGTGGAGGGCTAGAGGTGTGGGGGCCTGGAGGGCTAGAGGGGTGGAGGGCTAGAGGTGTGGGGGCCTGGAGGGCTGGAGGGGTGGAGGGCTAGAGGGGTGGAGGGATGGAGGGCTAGAGGGGTATGGGGGTGGAGGGCTGGAGGGGTAGAGGGATGGAGGGCTGGAGGGGTAGTGGGGTGGAGGGCTGGAGGGATGGAGGGCTAGAGGGATGGAGGGCTGGAGGGGTGGAGGGATGGAGGGGTGGAGGGATGGAGGGCTAGAGGGATGGAGGGGTGGAGGGATGGAGGGCTGGAGGGGTGGAGGGATGGAGGGCTGGAGGGGTAGTGGGGTGGAGGGATGGAGGGCTAGAGGGATGGAGGGCTGGAGGGATGGAGGGGTGGAGGGATGGAGGGCTAGAGGGATGGAGGGCTGGAGGGGTGGAGGGCTAGAGGGATGGAGGGGTGGAGGGATGGAGGGGTGGAGGGCTAGAGGGATGGAGGGCTGGAGGGATGGTGGGCTAGAGGGATGGAGGGGTGGAGGGATGGAGGGCTAGAGGGATGGAGGGCTGGAGGGGTTGAGGGATGGAGGGCTGGAGGGGTGGAGGGATGGAGGGCTAGAGGGATGGAGGGCTGGAGGGATGGAGGGCTGGAGGGATGGAGGGCTGGAGGGATGGAGGGCTGGAGGGATGGAGTAAGGCACACCTAGTGTGAGTGGACCGGCTGGACATTTGCTCTTAGCATTCCTCTGAATAGCAGAGGAACTGTGTTTATTAGCCCCCTGATTGTTTCAGTAATGTCTTAATGGGCACTTCTAGAAATTACTAAGGACTTTGTTCCTTCCTTGAGAACTTGTTTGGGTTCAATTTGCTCGCCTGATACTAACTGTAAGTTAAGTGTGCCTGGAAAATACTTGTTTTCACAAGCTGGTGTGGGAAATGAATGTGAGTTGATATGTTTAGTGAGTCAGTGATGAACAACAGGCAATCAAACATGGAAAACAAACGTGTTTCCTGCATCTGACAAAACTCTACTGTGCTTTTAGTTGCGCATTATCATGCAAGCAATATTGGCAACCTAATTACTAAATAGTTATGACTAAATCATTTCCCTTTGACCTTCACAGATCATTTATCATCTGGACTTTGGGGAGGGATTGTCTTATGAGAAATCCCACAATGAAACATGGCTTTGAGACGTTTCCTCACCTAACCTCGATAAACAACAATATGTGAGAAACACTATAGGAATGGTCCCATCGCTTGCATGTTCATCAACTTCTACAGAAAGCCTTTAGTATCTGTTCTCTGTTAGGGTTGTGGTATGCCCATAACTTTCAGAGCATTCTGTTTCACAGAATTTCAGTGAGACCCTTGTAAATCTATTCAATCATGATGAGTGTTATGCTGCATGCATCCCAAACCACCAATGACACCCAAAAACCTCACTCTGGAATCAAATGGGAGCGCCCTGACAGTTTACAATTTACGACCCCATGTCTGTCTGTCGGTAAGGCCAAGCAGACTGATGGGCCAACGGAGCACCAGACTTCCTGCGGGCCCCACCCAGCCATCCAGCCCAGGTCACATCCACTCAACTGGGCCATGGAGCTCAGAGCTTGACCTAACCCCTCCACACCCTCCACACCCAGCCTCAGCCAAGAAGTCATTCCATTGTTCTCAAGAGTGCAGACATCCTATACTCGGCAAGCCCAGATTATGTTCTAAGCATTTCTCTCTTTGCCAGATGTGTGTCTGTCTCTGGTAGTTAAGTATAGTAGCCAATGGTGTGGTTGTTCGTATTGTGTTGTCATCATCGCTGGTTTTTACTGTCACTAATGGCAATGATGGTGTGACTGGAAATGATCTTCGACAATACGTTGTGGTTGAAGCAAAGTGGGCTGATTTTCGCCTATAGCCTACCCTATAAATTGACTGGATCCACCAGTAATGGAGGTCAATTCCATTCCATTTCATTTCCTCATGCAAAAAGCACTTGATTACGATGTTGTGGTCAAGGGATTATCCTGTCAACATGGCCCTCCTCAAGCAAACCTCAAAAAGAATGTCCCACACATACTTCCACAGATACGTACTTCTGGAATGTGTTAGAGAAGTTGTCAGTGTTCCATGGAAGGCAGGCCAAGCCTGCTCTATGCAATCTATCTGACCCTCGCTCATCTTTCACCCACACACTGACAGACACACGGGGAATCTGGGTCTATGGCAGATACAGGCTACGTCCCAAATGGCACCCCATTCGCTACATAGTGTACTACTCTTGACCAGTGCCATATGGGCCCTGCTCAACAGTAGTGTGCTACATTGGGAATAGGGTGCCATTTGGGACATATGCATAGTGTGTAGAGACAGGCTATGACCCCTTATAGTTTAGAAAATATTTAGGTGGTGATGGGATTCAGTTCCATTGCTCCTCTTCTAAAGCCAGACAGGGGGAGTGCTAATGTTTTGCCAGAGTTAAACTCTGAAGGAAGTCAGATTAGGGTTGGTCGTCATCACCACTAAAAGCCATTATGTAGAACTGAAGGTATTGGAGCAGGGGTCAAATCTCTCTCTCTCTCTTCCATTTGCATCTCCATTTGGTAGAGATTGATTACATTGCACCTGTTTCAGCTGCCCAGGGTGAGTGTGACACAGACGTCATTATGGCCGCACAGTGACGCCTATGGGCCCTTTGTAAAGTTCGGCTAGATCCAAGAGGGCTGCCAAGAGTAGGAGTGAGGGGCGGTGTCATAGAAGGGTCAATCACCTCAACATTTGGTGCCTTTTTGGAGTCATGTTCCGGTGGTACAAACATAATGACATTCCTGACCATTAGTTCTAATAGGTTAGAAGATGGAGCTACAGCTCAACGTACACTGGCTGAGTTTCTCTGAGGGGAAGGTTGACGTTGCCTGGAAGTGTTGGCTGTGGGACGTTTTTGGGCCAGTTCAGGCCCAAAAACAGTTCAGGTCTGTACCGGAACTGGGGAAAGCTGATCAAGAAGACCCGGATAATTCTACACTGAACATTCTGCATTGTCAGAGATGGAGTCGCCATTCCTATAGAAATATAAATTACAGAATGGTTGTTCCATAGAGATCCATTGACCAGACAGTTGACAGAAGCCATGGTATTACTGGCCATGTGAATGCTATACTTAGTAAACAGGCAGTGGTCATGAGACAAGGGGAACTGTTTGCGACTGAGCACCAGAGCAGACGGATCACAAGTTCAATGCCGTATTTTTTTAAACAGGAAGTGAGTCTGTGTTCTGTACATAATACATTTCAGATTTCGATCCGTACAACAATACAGAACTGAGCGGAAGCCAATTTTTTTGATATTGTTGTTGTGGATTGTCATAGATAGGAACAATCATTTAAAGCGTGTCAACCTTACATATACAGTATCATGTCTTTGATGAGTGACTTTTAAGAGGTGAAAGGAGATGTTCTGCTACAGTAACCCAGTGACTGAGAGGAAAATATGGAGCAGTGTGTCACAATGAGGAAGTGGACATGCATCCTCTGATGAAAAACAACTCCAACTCTCCATAGGAAGTTCCAGACACATTCCCAGTCCCAGTTCCAGACCCAGTTGTGGACCCAGACCTAGTTCCAGACCCAGTTCCGGACCCAGATCCAGTCCCAGACCCAGTCGCAGTTCCAGACCCAGTTCCGGACCCAGACCCAGTCGCAGTCCCAGACCCAGTCGCAGTTCCAGACCCAGTTCCGGACCCAGACCCAGTCGCAGTTCCAGACCCAGTCGCAGTTCCAGACCTAATCCTAGACCCAGACCCAGTTCCAGACCCAGTTCCGGACCCAGACCCAGTCGCAGTCCCAGACCCAGTCGCAGTTCCGGACCCAGACCCAGTCGCAGTTCCAGACCTAATCCTAGACCCGGACCCAGTTCCAGACCCAGTTCCAGACCTAGTCCCAGACCCAGTCCCAGACCCAGTTCCAGACCCAGTTCCAGACCCAGTTCCAGATGCAGTTCCAGACCTAGTCGCAGTTCCAGACCTAGTCGGAGTTCCAGACCCAGTTCCAGACCTAGTCCCAGACCCAGTCCCAGACCCAGTTCCAGACCCAGTTCCAGACCCAGTTCCAGATGCAGTTCCAGACCTAGTCGCAGTTCCAGACCTAGTCGCAGTTCCAGACCTAGTCCCAGACCCAGTCCCAGACCCAGTTCCAGACCCAGTTCCAGACCCAGACCCAGTCGCAGTTCCAGACCCAGTCGCAGTTCCAGACCTAATCCTAGACCCAGACCCAGTTCCAGACCCAGTTCCAGACTCAGACCCAGTCGCAGTCCCAGACCCAGTCGCAGTTCCAGACCCAGTTCCGGACCCAGACCCAGTCGCAGTTCCAGACCTAATCCTAGACCCAGACCCAGTTCCAGACCCAGTTCCAGACCTAGTCCCAGACCCAGTCCCAGACCCAGTTCCAGATGCAGTTCCAGACCTAGTCGCAGTTCCAGACCTAGTCGCAGTTCCAGACCCAGTTCCAGACCTAGTCCCAGACCCAGTCCCAGACCCAGTTCCAGACCCAGTTCCAGACCCAGTTCCAGATGCAGTTCCAGACCTAGTCGCAGTTCCAGACCTAGTCGCAGTTCCAGACCTAGTCCCAGACCCAGTCCCAGACCCAGTTCCAGACCCAGTTCCAGACCCAGTTCCAGATGCAGTTCCAGACCTAGTCGCAGTTCCAGACCTAGTCGCAGTTCCAGACCCAGTTCCAGACCCAGTTCCAGACCTAGTCCCAGACCCAGTTAGAGAACCAGTTCCAGACCCAGTCCCAGTTCCAGTCCCAGATCCAGTCCCAGACCCAGTTCCGGACCCAGTTCCAGTCCCAGACCCAGTTCCAGACCAAGACCCAGACGCAGTTTCAGACCCAGTTCTAGTTCCAGACCCAGACACAAGATCAAAGAGGTGGATACAATAACATGAACAAGATGCCTTTCTCAGGGATATTGATCAACAAGATGCCTTTCTCAGGGACATTGATCAACAAGATGCCTTTCTCAGGGACATTGATCAACAAGATGCCTTTCTCAGGGACATTGATCAACAAGATGCCTTTCTCAGGGACATTGATCAACAAGATGCCTTTCTCAGGGACATTGGTCATTATTATGGGAAACAGTATATATAGCATAGTATTGATGGCTAATGTTTTCCAGTAATGCATATCCTCTGAGCTCTGTTGGTT
This sequence comes from Oncorhynchus kisutch, assembly GCF_002021735.2. Taxonomy (NCBI): domain Eukaryota; kingdom Metazoa; phylum Chordata; class Actinopteri; order Salmoniformes; family Salmonidae; genus Oncorhynchus; species Oncorhynchus kisutch. Next base: position 83,525 of record NC_034178.2, on the reverse strand, counting down.
CTCATAATGGGACGAGAAAATCAAACATGCAACTTAATTTTACCAAGAAATATGCATAGCAGATGTTAAAATAGGTTAGCTGGGAGGTTATGCCTCAGGGAACTTAATCATTAAGTATTTTTCAAAGTAATCCCCAATTTGCTTTAAACAAAAAGCAGATGTCTAGAGTTTAGATTTCCACAAACATTGATTAAATCATTACGGTTCATTTCAGCACTTTGGTGTTTTCCCGGCATGAATTATTTGAAGATATTGAAGTTCCCTACTGATGGAAATGACTTTTCTCTCCTGTATGCTTATAACGCTTGTATTAACTTGTAACAGCTTTCATACAGGGGATTCTAGATCTCATATGAATCCAATGAATCAATACAAATAGGAGTGTTTGTAGTGTAGCAATCAATACTAATTTCATGCAATAGCAGATTTGTTCAAAGCACAGATGATGATGAAACAGACATGCATCATGTCCAATAAAACAAAACCACACATGTTGTTTGAAGCTGAAATGACCATTGACTTCATTTAAGAGGAGAATGATTTGAAGCCAGGCTACAAATTGCTTAGACCACACAGACAGTTTTGATACACTTCCACTATGGACCAACAGCTTGTCTATGACTGTGTACTGTATGTCTCTCATCTGTGTGTATGTTTTAGAGTGTGTGTGTGCGTGTGAGTGTGTGTGTACACTGCGTACACCACGGCCCATCCGTGTGTATGTTTTAGAGTGTGTGTGTGTGTGCGTGCATGTGTGCGCGTGTGAGTGAGTGAGTGTGTGTGTGTGTGCGTGTGTGTGCGTGCGTGTGAGTGAGTGTGTGTGCGTGTGAGTGAGTGTGTGTGTACACTGCGTACACCACGGCCCATCAGTGTTGGTTTCACAACTCAGTACAGAATAACACAAACCAGAAGTGTCAAAGCGACGTTTGTTAATGACCTATAATTGCATTACACTTCACAAACATCCAGTACAGCATTCTCCACAATAAAAAGAATAAACAGTTTGGCACCTGTACAATGTCAACACTCAGCGCAAGGAAAAACATTAGATTCATAGAAGAACAGAGAAACATGCCTAAGTTCCTCAGTAAAACTCAGAATTGAGTGGAACACAAAACAGTTTGTTCTGAATTCTATATCCTGTCCCTGACTACCAAAGACCAAATGAACATTACAATGAGTTCAGACACCATCCATAATACATGTCAGACCCAGCCATCAGTTGTCATGTATAATGAAAACAGAACTGCAGCTCTACAATATCAAGGTATACAATACTACAACAAAGTTCATGAAAACAGTGCTGACAAAATCCACATGACATACCACGGTTGATAGGTAACTCACGGTTGATAGGTAACTCATGGTTGATAGGTAACTCATGGTTGATAGGTAACTCATGGTTGATAGGTAACTCACGGTTGATAGGTAACTCACGGTTGATAGGTAACTCATGGTTGACAGGTAACTCATGGTTGACAGGTAACTCATGGTTGACAGGTAACTCATGGTTGACAGGTAACTCATGGTTGACAGGTAACTCATGGTTGACAGGTAACTCACTTGAGTAGTGAGACACATAAATACCCTATAGACTCCTCCTTGAACATGTTGTATTTCTATATTGGCATATCCACAGACATACATATTGAAATATACAGGAAACACAAACACTTTGTCCTTCTCTCTCTCTCTCTCTCTCTCTCTCTCTCTCGCTCCGTCTCATTCTCTTTTCCCATCTCTCTCTCGCTCCGTCTCATTCTCTTTCCCCGTCTCTCTCTCTCCCTCCCTCCCTTCTCTCTCTCTCTCTCTCTCTGTCTCATTCTCTTTCCCCATCTCTCTCCCTATTTCCACCCCTCTCTCCCTCCCTTCTCACTCTCTCTCTCTCTCCCTCTTTCCACCCCTCTCTCTCCCTCCCTTCTCACTCTCTCTCTCTCTTTCCGTCTCATTCTCTCTCCCCGTCTCTCTCTCGTTCTCCCGCTCTTCACCCCACTCTCTGCCTCCCTCTCCCCCCCCTCTCTCACGCGCTCTCTCTCCCTCCACATTAAGTATCCACGTGTGAGCAGAATTCTCTCCAGCATTTGGATATGAAGCAACTCTATGAAAAAAAATACTTACATACTTAAACAAGACTAACATACATTCAACTATGACAGATAAAACTGAGGCAAAACCAAGGTCATTTTATGTGCCAGACATAAACTCCCACAGAGGGACTAAACCCTAGTCTAGACAGAAGGGAGAAGACCGCTGGACAGGGAAATACACTGACAGGAAATGAACATTCGAATGGGTGGTCCATCTTGTACTACTGTAACATAGTTATAAATAAGTAGCCATCAATGACCATGCAAATTCAAACCACAGACAACAACACATGATAACACATTCAATGCTAATGGCTGTAAAATAAAACAATTGTAACTGTACACTGTATAAAAAAAATCCACTGTGACGTTTAGTTACTTGTCATAAAGAGAGACATAAAGAGCCTGCCAATCTTAATACATAATCCAGTGCTTAAGGTCCATGTACATTAGGTTTCCTTTGTCCTTTACAGAATGGAAGTAATTATTTCACCAAAAGGCCCAACAAGTTAATTGCACTGTACTCTTGGGTCAGAGGTTGTTGTAGAGTCTCAGGCTCTTGGGTCAGAAGTTGTTGTACAGTCGTAGGTCCTTCAGTCCACAGGATGAAACGGCAAGATTGATTCCTTACACTAAAACCCTTAAGGTAGTGTAGGTAATGTCCATTCCTTACACTAAAACCCTTAAGGTAGTGTAGGTAGTGTCCATTCCTTACACTAAAACCCTTAAGGTAGTGTAGGTAGTGTCCATTCCTTACACTAAAACCCTTAAGGTAGTGTAGGTAGTGTCCATTCCTTACACTAAAACCCTTAAGGTAGTGTAGGTAGTGTCCATTCCTTACACTAAAACCCTTAAGGTAGTGTAGGTAGTGTCCATTCCTTACACTAAAACCCTTAAGGTAGTGTAGGTAGTGTCCATTCCTTACACTAAAACCCTTAAGGTAGTTTAGGTAGTGTCCATTCCTTACACTAAAACCCTTAAGGTAGTTTAGGTAGTGTCCATTCCTTACACTAAAACCCTTAAGGTAGTGTAGGTAGTGTCCATTCCTTACACTAAAACCCTTAAGGTAGTGTAGGTAGTGTCCATTCCTTACACTAAAACCCTTAAGGTAGTGTAGGTAGTGTCCATTCCTTACACTAAAACCCTTAAGGTTGTGTAGGTAGTGTCCATTCCTTACACTAAAACCCTTAAGGTAGTGTAGGTAGTGTCCATTCCTTACACTAAAACCCTTAAGGTAGTGTAGGTAGTGTCCATTCCTTACACTAAAACCCTTAAGGTAGTGTAGGTAGTGTCCATTCCTTACACTAAAACCCTTAAGGTAGTGTAGGTAGTGTCCATTCCTTTACACAGGTGTCTCTAGTTAAGTGCCGATTCCGTCCTCGTGAAGTTAAAGTGGATCAGTTGAAGGTAACTGTATTGACCAGATCAAGAGGCTGAGTAGTGGCCCCCTATAAACGTTCATGTACTTTTTCACCATCATCCAATTGCTGTGAAGGCTACTGCCAAGAAGTTTGAGAAAATGTTCTAGAATATGGTGGGAAAAGTGTTCCAAATTGTCTGCAGCCATTTCAACTGAAAGTTTAACTGCCACTGTGTAACTGTACAGACCCAAGACCCGCGACTTCCGACCTTCAGCCTCAGGCAAACGGGTTGTCCGACCGGAGTATGGTGGGTGTCACCGTCTCGACGTCGTGGTAGCTGTTCTTGCCGTTCATGTGTTCGGTGTGCCCGTCGATGCTGTAGCAGCGATGCACCTCAGTCAGGGATGACGCCACGTATGAGGCTGAGCGGAAGACATCTGCGTGAGCAAAGTTACTGCCAAACTGGATCCTCTGCTGGTTCCAGTGCCTTCGCAAAACACCTTGGACCTGGAAGGAAGAAAGTCCCATCAAACAACAGTTTACATTGCTTCAACGTGACACCTTATCAAAGTAGTTATGGTTGCATCAGCTTTCAACGTGACACCTTATCAATGTAGTTATGGTTGCATCAGCTTTCAACGTGACACCTTATCAAAGTAGTTATGGTTGCATCAGCTTTCAACGTGACACCTTATCAAAGTAGTTATGGTTGCATCAGCTTTCAACGTGACACCTTATCAAAGTAGTTATGGTTGCATCAGCTTTCAACGTGATACCTTATCAAAGTAGTTATGGTTGCATCAGCTTTCAACGTGACACCTTATCAAAGTAGTTATGGTTGCATCAGCTTTCAACGTGACACCTTATCAATGTAGTTATGGTTGCATCAGCTTTCACCGTGACACCTTATCAAAGTAGTTATGGTTGCATCAGCTTTCAACGTGACACCTTATCAAAGTAGTTATGGTGGCATCAGCTTTCAACGTGACACCTTATCAAAGTAGTTATGGTTGCATCAGCTTTCAACGTGATACCTTATCAAAGTAGTTATGGTTGCATCAGCTTTCAATGTGACACCTTATCAAAGTAGTTATGGTTGCATCAGCTTTCAACGTGACACCTTATCAAAGTAGTTATGGTTGCATCAGCTTTCAACGTGACACCTTATCAAAGTAGTTATGGTTGCATCAGCTTTCAACGTGACACCTTATCAAAGTAATTATGGTTCCATTAGCTTTCAACGTGACACCTTATCACAGTAGTTATGGTTGCATCAGCTTTCAACGTGACACCTTATCAAAGTAATTATGGTTGCATCAGCTTTCAACGTGATACCTTATCAAAGTAGTTATGGTTGCATCAGCTTTCAACGTGATACCTTATCAAAGTAGTTATGGTTGCATCAGCTTTCAACGTGACACCTTATCAAAGTAGTTATGGTTGCATTAGCTTTCAACGTGATACCTTATCAAAGTAGTTATGGTTGCATCAGCTTTCAACGTGACACCTTATCAAAGTAGTTATGGTTGCATCAGCTTTCAACGTGACACCTTATCAAAGTCATTATGGTTGCATCAGCTCAGCTTTCTGACGGAGAGTTAGTTCAGAATGACGTAATATCCCGCTGAAGTCTTACCTCCCCATTGAAGAAGCAGAAGATGGTGGCAACCAGGAGACCCTGAGGATAGAAAGAGGATACTTCAACACAAAGAAGATAACACTAACCAGCTTGGGACACTACTCTAACTTAACTTCTAGAGTTAACTTAGAAGTCCTAGAAGGTCTCTAGAGTTCTAGAAAATTGAGAATGTTCTAGAGTTGTCCTACCTGGTAGTGCATGAGGATGTTCATGATATAGTCGTAGATCTCCAAGGCGAAGCGTCCCTGGGGTTTGTAGGGGAACAAGACAAACTGGATGCCCAGGAGAGGGACTAGGATCAGGGTGGCTCTCACAGCCTTCATGTAGAGGCTAGATTCAGCTTGATGGGTCACCTAGAATACAATACAACTTTATTAGTCCATTTGTTACAGCAAATAGAGGAAATGATCTTCTGCTTGTTGGTGGATTACCTTCAGTTTAGTGATGAGGACACGCACAATGTTTAACAGGAAGAACAGATTCACCTGGAGAGAGAGGGGGAGGGAGGGATAGAGAAGGGGGTAGGAGGGAGGGAGGGTGAGGGAGGGAGTGGGAGAAGAGACAGAGAGAGACAGAGAGACAGAGACAGAGAGAGAGACACACAGAGAGAGAGACACAGAGAGACACAGAGAGACAGAGAGAGAGAGAGAGACACACAGAGAGACACAGAGAGACAGAGAGAGACAGAGAGAGAGAGACACAGAGAGACAGAGAGAGACAGAGAGAGACACAGAGAGACAGAGAGAGAGACACACAGAGAGACACAGAAAGACACACAGAGAGACAGAGAGACAGAGAGAGACAGAGAGACACACAGAGAGACAGAGAGACAGAGACACAGAGAGACACACAGAGAGACAGAGACAGAGAGAGAGAGAGAGACACAGAGACACACAGAGAGACAGAGAGAGACACACAGAGAGAGACAGAGAGAGACAGAGAGAGAGACACAGAGACACACAGAGAGACAGAGAGAGACACACAGAGAGACAGAGAGACAGAGAGAGAGAGATTTTGGAAATAAGCCAATGTGTCCAATGAGTTCAGCCAGAGACATGTCCATTATGTCCAAAGTAAATCCCACCCAGAGTATAAAGGAGACCTGAGGTTGATGACGGTTCTGTTTACAGTGATCACACAAGGGGAAGAACAGGGATGGTCATAAATGTTAGTTCATGTACTTGGAATTGTAAAGAAGAGCTCACCAGCAGGGCAGCACAGATGGGACCATGGATAATGTAGAGGAGGGAAGTGTTTGAGCTGATCCAACAACTGTGGAGGAGAGAGGGAGATGCCAAGAGATATTTGACTCATCTGGACAACATGGCTTATCCATGAATTACTGTATGTGGCAGAGAATGGCATACTTATCAAAGACCAGAGAGAAAGATATCAAAATACTTACTTATCATTGTAGTAGTAGCTTCGTGCTATTGCATGTATCAATGCAGGTATGAGTGGAAATCCTGGGAGATTATTCAATAATTGATTTTAATGGATGACATAATGGACAAACAACTGTAATTCAACATGAAATGAACCTCTAGAAACATCCCTTAAAAAGGCAAGCGTTGTTTAATCGTGTAATAGTTAGTGAATTGTTTCATTAGTTAATAGTTTTGTCGTAACTTCACGTACCCCATCCAAGCAGGTAGTACCACATGAGGTGTTGTTTCTCGGCGAACACAGCCACGACGATGAGTGTGTGCAGGTAGATGCCCTCACACAGCATCCAGAAGTAGTTACAGCCAAACAGGTACAGGTGAATAAACATGATCACCTTACAGCTCACCTGGTGGGGGGGTGGGGGGGGGGGGGTAGCAGAACTAGTATCAGCTTGGAATATCCCCTGTCAGTGTCAACCAACAGTTTATGGTTGAGTAGACATTTTTGTCTACTGAGCTTGGAAATGCTTTGCTCATTATTTACATCCTAAGTTAATTCTGTTCTTGTGAAACAGGTTGGGACCTTTAATATATTTACACCTTTAATATACACTGCTGTTCAAACGTTTGGGGTCACTTAGAAATGTCCTTGTTTTTGAAAGAAAAGCAAATGTTTTGTCCATTAAAATAACATCAAATTGATCAGAAATACAGTGTAGACATTGTTAATGTTGTAAATGACTATTGTAGCTGGAAATGGCTGATTTTTTATGGAATATCTTCATAGACCTACAGAGGCCCATTATCAGCAACCATCACTCCTGTGTTCCAATGGCACGTTGTGTTAGCTAATCCAAGTTTATCATTTTAAAAGGCTAATTGATCATTAGAAAACCCTTTTTCAATTACGTTTTCACAGCTGAAAACTGTTGTGCTGATTAAGGAAGCAATAAAACTGGCCTTCTTTAGACTAGTTGAGTATCTGGAGCATCAGCATTTGTGGGTTCGATTACAGGCTCAAAATGGCTAGAAACAAAGACCTTTCTTCTGAAACTCGTCAGTCTATTCTTGTTCTGAGAAATGAAGGCTATTCCATGTGAGAAATTGCCAAGAAACTGAAGATCTCGTACAATGCTGTGTACTAATCCCTTCACAGAACAGTGCAAACTGGCTCTAACAAGAATAGAAAGAGGAGTGGGAGGCCCAGGTGCACAACTGAGCAAGAGGACAAGTACATTAGAGTATCTACTTTGAGAAACAGACGCCTCACAAATCCTCAACTGGCATCTTCAATAAATAGTACCCGCAAAACACAAGTCTCAACGCCAACAGTGAAGAGATGACTCTGGGATGCTGGCCTTCTAGGCCAATGATTAAGTGTGTCCAAATGGTATCGGCTTTTTTGGTCCTCCAATAATCGGTACCGGTGTTGAAAAATCCTAATCGGTCGACCTCTAGTCCAAACCTTTGACTGGTACTGTACATGTACAGTATAATTAGTGTTGCTTTGCATACTGACAGGGTTGTACTGTACTAATCCCTGGTTGTTAGTCATCATACTGACAGGGTTGTACTGTACTAGTCCCTGGTTGTTAGTCATCATACTGACAGGGTTGTACTAGTCCTTGGTTGTTAGTCATCATACTGACAGGGTTGTACTGTACTAGTCCCTGGTTGTTAGTCATCATACTGACAGGGTTGTACTGTACTAGTCCTTGGTTGTTAGTCATCATACTGACAGGGTTGTACTGTACTAGTCCTTGGTTGTTAGTCATCATACTGACAGGGTTGTACTAGTCCCTGGTTGTTAGTCATCATACTGACAGGGTTGTACTGTACTAGTCCTTGGTTGTTAGTCATCATACTGACAGGGTTGTATTGTACTAGTCCTTGGTTGTTAGTCATCATACTGACAGGGTTGTACTGTACTAGTCCCTGGTTGTTAGTCATCATACTGACAGGGTTGTACTGTACTAGTCCTTGGTTGTTAGTCATCATACTGACGGGGTTGTACTGTACTAGTCCCTGGTTGTTAGTCATCATACTGACAGGGTTGTACTAGTCCTTGGTTGTTAGTCATCATACTGACAGGGTTGTACTGTACTAGTCCTTGGTTGTTAGTCATCATACTGACGGGGTTGTACTAGTCCTTGGTTGTTAGTCATCATACTGACAGGGTTGTACTGTACTAGTCCCTGGTTGTTAGTCATCATACTGACAGGGTTGCTCTGCACTAGTCCCTGGTTGTTAGTCATCATACTGACAGGGTTGTACTAGTCCCTGGTTGTTAGTCATCATACTGACAGGGTTGTACTGTACTAGTCCCTGGTTGTTAGTCATCATACTGACAGGGTTGTACTGTACTAGTCCCTGGTTGTTAGTCATCATACTGACAGGGTTGTACTGTACTAGTCCTTGGTTGTTAGTCATCATACTGACAGGGTTGTACTGTACTAGTCCCTGGTTGTTAGTCATCATACTGACAGGGTTGTACTGTACTAGTCCCTGGTTGTTAGTCATCATACTGACAGGGTTGTACTAGTCCCTGGTTGTTAGTCATCATACTGACAGGGTTGTACTAGTCCCTGGTTGTTAGTCATCATACTGACAGGGTTGTACTGTACTAGTCCCTGGTTGTTAGTCATCATACTGACAGGGTTGTACTAGTCCCTGGTTGTTAGTCATCATACTGACAGGGTTGTACTGTACTAGTCCCTGGTTGTTAGTCATCATACTGACAGGGTTGTACTAGTCCCTGGTTGTTAGTCATCATACTGACAGGGTTGTACTGTACTAGTCCCTGGTTGTTAGTCATCATACTGACAGGGTTGTACTAGTCCTTGGTTGTTAGTCATCATACTGACAGGGTTGTACTGTACTAGTCCTTGGTTGTTAGTCATCATACTGACAGGGTTGTACTAGTCCCTGGTTGTTAGTCATCATACTGACAGGGTTGTACTGTACTAGTCCCTGGTTGTTAGTCATCATACTGACAGGGTTGTACTGTACTAGTCCCTGGTTGTTAGTCATCATACTCACAGGGTTGTACTAGTCCCTGGTTGTTAGTCATCATACTCACAGGGTTGCTCTGCACTAGTCCCTGGTTGTTAGTCATCATACTCACAGGGTTGTACTAGTCCCTGGTTGTTAGTCATCATACTCACAGGGTTGCTCTGCACTAGTCCCTGGTTGTTAGCCACCGCTGTCAACCAGATGATGGTGATGACCGAGTTCAACACAAATGAAAAAAATAGGTTTTTGTGGAGCGTTATCCTCTGGCAGCTTAGACTCCTGGTAGGGAAAGAAAGAAAATATCCTTATGTTGAATGGACAACAATGGATGATTGAACAATGTACCATCTTTATCGAGTTAAACTCCCTACAACTCCTTATAATTACATTCTCCCAACATAATTTATGACGCTTGTCGTTAATGCCTCCTTATGAGTAGGCCAGTATGAATGAGTTTTTCCTCCTTCCATAGAAAATCATTCAATTATTCAATCTAAAGTAAGAAAAACACCATATTTCTATATACACTGCTCAAAAAAATAAAGGGAACACTAAAATAACACATCCTATATCTGAATGGATGAAATATTCTTATTAAATACTTTTTTCTTTACATAGTTGAATGTGCTGACAACAAAATCACACACAAATTTATCAACCCATGGAGGTCTGGATTTGTAGTCACACTCAAAATTAAAGTGGAAAACCACACTACAGGCTGATCCAACTTTGATGTAATGTCCTTAAAACAAGTAAAAATGAGGCTCAGTAGTGTGTGTGGCCTCCACGTGCCTGTATGAGCTCCCTACAACGCCTGGGCATGCTCCTGATGAGGTGGCAGATGGTCTCCTGAGGGATCTCCTCCCAGACCTGGACTAAAGCATCCGCCAACACCTGGACAGTCTGTGGTGCAACGTGGCATTGGTGGATGGAGCGAGACATGATGTCCCAGATGTGCTCAATTGGATTCAGGTCTGGGGAACGGGCGGGCCAGTCCATAGCATCAATGCCTTCCTCTTGCAGGAACTGCTGACACACTCCAGCCACATGAGGTCTAGCATTGTCTTGCATTAGGAGGAACCCAGGGCCAACCGCACCAGCATATGGTCTCACAAGGGGTCTGAGGATCTCATCTCGGTACCTAATGGCAGTCAGGCTACCTCTAGCGAGCACATGGAGGGCTGTGCGACCCCCCAAAGAAATGCCACCCCACACCATGACTGACCCACCGCCAAACCGGTCATGCTGGAGGATGTTGCAGGCAGCAGAACGTTCTCCATGGCGTCTCCAGACTCTGTCACATGTGCTCAGTGTGAACCTGCTTTCATCTGTGAAGAGCACAGGGCGCCAGTGGCAGATTTGCCAATCTTGGTGTTCTCTGGCAAATGCCAAACGTCCTGCACGGTGTTGGGATGTAAGCACAACCCCCACCTGTGGACGTCGGGCCCTCATACCACCCTCATGGAGTCTGTTTCTGACCGTTTGAGCAGACACATGCACATTTGTGGCCTGCTGGATGTCATTTTGCAGGGCTCTGGCAGTGCTCCTCCTGCTCCTCCTTGCACAAAGGCGGAGGTAGCGGTCCTGCTGCTGGGTTGTTGCCCTCCTACGGCCTCCTCCACGTCTCCTGATGTACGGGCCTGTCTCCTGGTAGCACCTCCATGCTCTGGACACTACGCTGACAGACACAGCAAACCTTCTTGCCACAGCTTGCATTGATGTTCCATCCTGGATGAGCTGCATTACCTGAGCCACTTGTGTGGGTTGTAGACTCAGTCTCATGCTACCACTAGAGTGAAAGCATTCAAAAGTGACCAAAACATCAGCCAGGATGCATAGGAACTGAGAAGTGGTCTGTGGTCACCACCTGCAGAACCACTCCTTTATTGGGGGTGTCTTGCTAATTGCCTATAATTTCCACCTGTTGTCTATTCCATTTGCACAACAGCATGTGAAATTGATTGTCAATCAGTGTTGCTTCCTAAGTGGACAGTTTGATTTCACAGAAGTGTGATTGACTTGGAGTTCCATTATGTTGTTTAAGTGTTCCCTTTATTTTTTTGAGCAGTGTATTTCTATATCATTTAAAACAGTAGTGGGGAATGCTCTAAGGGAAGATTGTGTTCGTTTTTTATGATCATGTTTTGTAATTTAGTATTTTAATTGGGTTTTGTGTTGATATATGACACCATGTTAAAATAAAGGTTAATAATATAAAATATATAACAGGCGCATACTTATGGGCTAACAGAGTAACTTACTTGAAATGGAAAAATATTCCCAATGAGAAGAACAATGACGTTAGCGACAGTCCATGTCCAATCAGAACCAGGTAGTAGAGATTCATCGCTGTCTGAGAAAGAATACACCATGTCAACCTAACATGCATTACAACATAATATCCACAACAACATAACTACATGAAAAAGCTTATCAAAAGGTCACTTGTCTTACCACTCTTCCTGCACTGGTGTATGCTGTACATTTGGTGTAGTTTGTCCATGTCCTGTTGCTCTCCGGGTGTAGAAACCAATTACCCGTTTCACTGCACACTTTGGACGCCATTTCTGGTGATTAGAAACAGAAGGTGAGTGATGTAGTGCATCAACCAACGTGAGTCAACAGAAGAGTGGACAGGTGTGACACTTGCTCATTTCAGCAATCAACACAGCATTAATTCAAAAAGAACGATATCCATTCATGAGAATAACATTCATCCCTTTATCCATACTAAAATGAACGTTGAAAACAGCAAAGAACATTTCTCTAAAAGTCTAACAGAGAATATCCAGGCTGACTCGTACATTACCTTATACAGTCATACAATAATCTCTGTTCAATGTCGTTGGGTTGGAGAGACCAGCCAGATTGCAAAATACAGACCTGCTGTGTCAAAGTCTTGGAAGTAGTCTGGACAGTGTTGGTTTGTAGTGAAGCCTGCCTCTGTGTCCTCCCAGCACAGCCAGCCATCCCACGTCCTGTTACAAACTGGCCCTGAGTGAAGGGACACAACAACACAGGCAGTTTAAAGGGATACTTCGGGATTTTGGCAATGAGCATGCTAGCAGATACCCATAGTCATCGCGCTAACGCTAGTTAGCATTGGCTCGCGAAACTACCTCTAACTTCCTTCATACTGCACACATAATAATGGTATCCACAAGTTCATCTGACTCTAGGGAAATAGATTTAGCCAAAATCCGGAAGTATCCCTTTAAGCAAACTTTTAAGTTGAAACTGAAACTAGGAGGTCAGTTCCTTAGAAGGTGCTATTCACTGGGGTTAGGACCATTTCAGCTAAGACTGAAGATTATTTCAAATTCAAATTGAATATGCTAAGAGTAAATTTAAATACTCTACCATGCAAATCATGAGATTGAAATTGAACAAATGAGCTACCCCATTACAACCTGCACCACACCACCCGTAAGGGACCCTTACCTATTTTGTTGTGTTTGTCGTTTTTCATGATCTTCTGATAGCACTCAAACTGAGCAGTGACTATGGTGTTCCTGGTGACACCGATGTCGTGGTAGACATTCTGGGTATGGTGCTGCTGGGAGTCATTCCCCTCAGGGCTCGCCAACACGCACAGCTGTGAAGAAAATGGCTAACACTCAGAGGAAACGATACACTCACGGACAGGTAAGGAGATGATCATAGAGTATTTTAGAGTATCAAACCAAATCAAGAGAGTGAAAGTGTGGATTTGAGAGTTAAATATGAGTTATGATCATGTTTTAACAACTTTCAAGAGCAACCATATTCACTCTGCATGAAACAGTGAGTTTATAAAAGGCATATCGAGGACAAAGGGTAAATGACTTCACAACTTGGGTGAGTATATTACCTCAGTGACAGAACACAGCAACAGAAGTGAGAATATGCCGTTAGCATCCATCCTGGCTCTGCTGTCAACGGGTCCTGGAGGAGAGATAGAGACAGGTCAGCGGGTCTGTGAACGGAGGAAGGGGTTTTACTGAGAGGAAAATTTCACTCCCAGCCAAGCGAACTGCTATCTACGGCTCAGAGCCAAGACTGCTTGCAATAATCCCCCCATCGGTCTCCGAGAGAAACAGGGAGAAGAGGGAGAGAGATCACAGTCATAATAATACACTAAAACAAGTTTTTTTCAAGAAGACCTTTTTAGATGGATCTAGATGAACCATTCATATGATTGAATGCTATGTCACTCATATGATAAATTAATTACATTATTATCAATGACATTGTCACTTATATGAATGTTATGTCCAGGGGCTCAACTTTCACTGTGGACAAGGGGGACATGCCCCCCCCCACACATTCTGAAATTGCATTTTTGTCCCCCCAGTTTTACCGTTGGAATGTGATTCAAAATGAGGCAACGGTCTGCTTTAGGCCCATGCGTAAAAAAAATATTAATGTCCCCCCTCACACACTTCTAAAACCAAAGTTGCGCCCCTGCTTATGTCACCACTGACATAGCCAACTACCTTATCACATCCATGTCAGTAAACAAGATGTCTGAGTCTATTTCCAAATACACTTGTTTTGGTTTGAAAGCATTAAAGAGACACGTGTTGATGTGATGAAGCCATCAATCACACAGAACTGAACCCAGAACCGGCCCCTTTGATCCTTTCCTCAATAATAAAACACACATGGAGGTGCAGTCCAATAGCATCTGTGAAGGGAACAGCACCAACTGACAAATATACTACCCTTAAAACTAAGATACCGTACATAGCAAGTAGTGGGTAATATAAATCTTCTATCACATACATTCAGGTCCAGAACTATTCGGACATTGACCAAGTTATTATTATTTTAACTGTCAACCAAAGTTGAAATCAATTCATGATTATAACCTGAAAGGGCAGAGTTTCAGCTTTCATTTGAGGGTATTTACCTCCAAATCAGGTGAACGGTGTAGAAATTACAGCACTTTTATATGTGGTCCCCCCTTTTTAAGGGACCAAAATGCATTGGGAAATTGGCTGCTCAGCTGTTCCATGGCTAGCTGTGTGTTATTCCCTCATTCGTTCATTTATAAGTAATCAGATGAAAGATCTAGAGTTGATTTCAAGTGTGGCATTTGCATTTGGACTCTGTTGCTGTTAACCCTCAACATGAAGTCTGTCACTGCCAGTGAAGCAAGCCATCATGAGGCTGACATTTCAAAACAAACCCATCAGAGAGCAAAAACATGAGGTGTGGCCAAATCAACTATTTGGTACATTCTGAAAAAGAAAGAACACACTGGTGAGCTCAGGAACACCAAAAGGCCCGGAAGACCACGGAAAACAACTGTGATGGATGACAGAATAATTATTTCCCTGGTGAAAAGAAACCCCTTCACAACAATTGTCCAGATCAAGAACACTCCACAGGAGGTAGGTGTATCTGTGTCAATGTCAACAACCAAGAGAAAACTTCACCAGAGTAAATACAGACGGTTTAGCACAAGATGGAAACCACTCTCAAGCCTCAAAAACAGGAAGACCAGATTAGAGTTTGCCAAATAACATCCAAGAAAACCTGTACAGTTCTGGAACAACATCCTATGGACAGATGAGACAAATATCAACTTGTACCAGATGGCTGGAAAGAGAAGAGTATGGAGAAGGGAAGGAACTGCTCATGATCCGAAGCATACCACCTCATCTGTGAAGCATGGTGGAGGGGGTGTTATGGCCATATATGGCTGCCAATGGAATTGGTTCCCTTGTATTCAGATTCAGCCAAATGCTTCAAAACTCATTGGACGTCGCTTCACAGTGCAGATGGACAATGACCCGAAGCATACTGCGAAAGCAACCCAATGCTTTTTTAAGGCAAAGAAGTGGAATGTTCTGCAATGGCCAAGTCAATCACCTGACCTGAATCCAATTGAGCATGCACTTCCCTTGCAGAAGGCAAAACTGAAGGCAAAATGCCCCAAGAACAAGCAGGAACTGAAGACAGCTGCAGTAAAGGCCTGACGGAGCATCACCAGAGAAGAAACCCAGCATCTGGTGATGTCTATGGGTTACAGACTTCAGGCAGTTATTGACTGCAAAAGATTTTTTTAAACTCACAATTTAATTTATGATTATTTTAGTTTGTCCAATGACTTTGAGCCCCTAAAATTGGGGGGTCACATATAAAAAGTGCTGTCATTTCTACACCGTTCACCCGATTTGGAGGTAAATACCCTCAAATTAAAGCTGCACTTTCAGCTCACATTCATTATTTAATTTCAATTGAATTTATTTTCAACTCCAATATGCTGTGTTTCCTTCCAAATCCATTGTGGCGTACGGAGCCAAAATGATAATAACTTGGTCAATGTCCAAATATTTATATAAATCCACAGGGATCTGGGCTACTCAAACTCCCACCGCTGGATATTAATGCATTAGCTATCTTTTTCTAAAACAAAAACAGAGCTAGCGACGGTCGTTCCCCAAACATGCAGCGTCAGGTTTAAACCATCAGCTTGGCAATAAGACAAAAGCACTTCTCTTCTCTGAAGCCAAGCAGAATAACAGCAGGCCCAACCATGATAACCTTGTGCCCTTCCTGAAGCACCAGGGAGGAACACCAGGGAGGGGCCTGAGAGACATGTCAGGGTTTCCTCTCCAAGCTTTCCTGGGTCATAACATGAAGGGTTGAGTCGGCCAACACCCCAAAGGTTCTACAGTACCAAATTAATGGAATTCATGAGGGGGTGAGGAGAGAGAGAGAGCTTGGCAGAACCAAGGAAACATGGAGGTATTTACCCCCCCCCTACCATCCTCTCTCTCTCCTTCTCCTCTCCCTGTCTCTCTCTATCCCTCTCTCTCTTTCTCCCCCCTCTCCTTCTCACTTTCCTGCAGTAGCCCCATCCCAGCCCTCCTAAATCAGGAAGCACTTGTCAACCATCTGACAGTTTGTTTAACTTATGTCCTTCTCCAACACACCCCTGGAAATGTACCCAAACCTTTCCACTGTCCAAAACCCTAGTCACCACACAGTGCTTTCTCTCTTAAAGGGGCACTTCAGGGGCACCAAGCCCATTCCACTGTGTAGCTCAGACACCTGAAGATGAAAGTGTTGTTGCCCTCGTTTTGTTACAGCATGCCCTGCAACCAGAGCTCGACTTGGACTGAAATAGGTGCCTGTACTGTTGATATTTAGAGGCAGGAGCTCCACAACACTGTTGAGCTAATATTCTATATGAAGAACAGGAGCTCAAGCAGTAGAAACGTTGAGGTGCCAGTACTCAGCTCCGGTGAGCTCCTGCCCAAGTCAAGCACCGCCTGCATCTGTATAGTATTGAAATAAGATAAACCTTTTGTCAGTGTGTGTGTACTCTCACATCTCATCTCTTTGGAATGGAATCTTTTCACATCAATGAATTGCAGCAAAACCAATCACCAATGTGTGTACATTTTACATGGTGCTGCTTCTGAAGTCAGAACCAAAGCCTTCTATCAATCTGTTTAGACTGACCACGGTGCTTTTGTAACCACGTAACCATGGCAATGAGACGTTTGCCAGCAGACATCTGCAGTCCAGACTATTTCGTAACAGGCAGTGTGCGCCATTCAGCAGGCATCAAGAAGTGGCTTCCAGACATACTCCAAACTGTCTGAATCTCCCTGACAACAGTTAGTGAAGGTTCTATTACCCTGAGAAGGACCAATGTCATCATAGAACTCAGTGAAGCTGCGCAACCAGCCAATATGTGGCATTGTAATGCTCAAAAGAAAGAACATTCAAATAACAAGATGACAAGTTGGTAGAAAAGCCATGAAACTTGTATAGTATCACCTTGTGTGTGAAGGATATAGCCGTTGATATGTGTTATTTCCTTTCTTCATATTGTCTCCCTGCCTTTCGGGAACTTTTCTTTCTAGAAGTGCATATATTCCTGCCGTGCTGCATCACACCATGGCCAGCCCTATCTATCTAAACCATATTATCCCTTAGCATTTCATCATTTTCAAACTCCCTCTTACATAAAAATGCAGATAACAACAACAACAAAAACAACAACAGCAACAGGGTAGGAGTGGACGTAAACCGTGATGTTTAAACCACAACAGGGTAGGAGTGGACGTAAACCGTGATGTTTAAACCACAACAGGGTAGGAGTGGACGTAAACCGTGATGTTTAAACCACAACAGGGTAGGAGTGGACGTAAACCGTGATGTTTAAACCACAGCAGGGTAGGAGTGGACGTAAACCGTGATGTTTAAACCACAACAGGGTAGGAGTGGACGTAAACCGTGATGTTTAAACCACAACAGGGTAGGAGTGGACGTAAACCGTGATGTTTAAACCACTGTTCTTCAGAAGGAACTCTGCATGGTTGATCAAGCTTTATTAGCTCTTGACCCAATCTTAACAATCAACAATATACTATCACTTTATTATCATTAGGCCTATTTGTGTAGACAGTTTTATTCTGATCCACCTTGATAGCCCACCCAAACCCAATCAGAACCAATTCCAGAAAGAGACCAGAAATTATTCCAATCTATCATTCTGCTGGACTGGAATTCAATAAAATGTGTCTTACCTTACTGAGAAATGTAGCCTTCAAATGAAAAGAAAATAGCTAATTCTGCTTTTGGCGACCCTTTTTCCAGAGCCCTAATAGTCCGGTTGTCCGTTCACTAATGGTTCAATCCAGTGTGCTCTACGGTAAAAGCGAGGAGAGGAGCTCGAGCTTCAAATTGAAATTGATCCACTACAGTGGCATCCTGTGACATCATCACAAACCGCCTCTTCCTTCCGAGGGTCTCATCCCCTTTTGGACTGCTGATGTCAGAATGCCCTCAGTCTGGCTCTGATTTAGACTATTTTACATCTCTATATTCGTTGGGAGTGTCACATTTCGACTACAATTGAATTAGGCTGACCGACATTTTCCAAATTTGATAGGCCTATACAAATTTTTTAAATGATCAAATAAGCTAAAAACGTCTTAAATATATATAGTTGAATGTAACCTAAAACATATACTTTACTTACTTGATCTAATCTACCCATTTCTTTGACCAAAAATAAGCGCACACTTTTTTCTCCTTGTTAAAGTCCAATACTGCCTCTCTGTGGGGTAAACATGGAACGGCAAGGGACACAAACACGCACATACTGTACAGACACTCTTAACACACACATTATTTGTTGTTGTATTGTTTGAATGTTATTTTATTTTGTATTTATATATCGTTGTATTTAACATTTGTGTGACTGTTTTTTAAATGTATTTCATTGTTTTACCCCTGGAGGAGAGTAGCTGCTGCTTCTGCAAAGGTTAATGGGGATCCCAATCAACACGTTCAGACACATTAGTTGACTTCCATGTTTCTCTCTGAATGTTCAATAATGTTGCATCCTCCTGAACAAACCCCAGGTTTAAAATCTTAATTATAAACTGGGTTGTTTGAGCCCTGAATGCTGATTTTACCTTCATTTAACTAGGCAAGTCAGCTAAGAACAAATTCTAATTTTCAATGACAGCCTAGGAACAGTGGGTTAACTGCCTTGTTCAGGGGCAGAACAACAGATTTGTACCTCCTTCAGCTAGGGGATTTGAACTTGCAAACTTTTGGTTACTAGTTCAATGCGCTAACCACTAGGCTATGCTGCCAACCCTGATTGGCTGACAGCCGTGGTATATCAGACCGTATAACACGAGTATGACAAAACATGTATTTTTACTGCTCTAATTACATTGGTAACCAGTTTCTAATAGCAATTAAGGCACCTCAGGGGTTTGCGGTATGTTGGCCGTGGTATGTTGGTTAATTATAATGTAGTTATAGAGGGTATCCATAAGAGATGGAATCTTTGTTAGATACAGATATTGGAACTGGCAAGGAAAAAAGACAACTCTAAATCACTGAAAGCTGATGTGAATATGTGTTTGTACAGTATTCTTGCTTTATTGGCTCTACTTCAAGTAGCCTAATCAATTCCACTCACTGAACCATCTGTAGCCTACACAGAATTTGAATTACCATGACCCTGAATCAAAATCCACTGCAGAAAGGTAACCTATTTCATGGCCTGCCAGTCATTGTAGAGAGTCATTTCCTGAACCAAGACACAGCTTTGATCAATTTTGACCCATTTAATTCTCGGGATGAAAATGTACAAATTAACAAGTGGCATTACATGTCACTCCAAGGGGTCTTTGAGTCTAAAGGCAATAAAACAATCATTAACTTGTGTGAAGCCTACTTAAGCAAAGGGATTGTAATGCAAAAGGAACTGAGAAAATGATTAGTGAAGCTCTGATGGTGTTTCTGATGTTTCTAAGGATAAGAGACAAACTCATTAGCTCTCTTATGGGATAACTCAGATTAAAGCTTGAAATGAACGTTTCATATTTATTTTAATGACATTGCTCACTGGGTTTGACACAATAGCTATTTCAAAACCCCTAAATGATCCTTGTAAAGGGCGCTCAGTCATTGCTAAGCATCTATAAAATCTCTTAGAACACAACCACTGGTCATTAAATCAGCCATAAAAAATGGCTTGTTTTCAGCTGTTGCTCCATGACATTGAAACACCCAGTTATTCTGCTGCATGAAGTACTTCTTTGATTCACTTCATTCATCCATGTAATTAGTGGTGCAAATCTCCGCTCACACGCGTGTTCTCTGTACCAACTTCATTGCTAACACATCA
This sequence comes from Oncorhynchus kisutch, assembly GCF_002021735.2. NCBI lineage: Eukaryota > Metazoa > Chordata > Actinopteri > Salmoniformes > Salmonidae > Oncorhynchus > Oncorhynchus kisutch. Next base: position 63,390 of record NC_034178.2, on the reverse strand, counting down.
ACAGGGCCACATGTTCGAGAAGAATAACACAGTGGCTGGAGAAGTGGTGAGATGTTTTCATACACTGTTATTATTGGATGTAAGGTTAAATGTGGAGGGGCTGAGAGACCCTTTACAAAGCCATACAGGGAAGGTAGGTCTCTCGTGACAGATTGTTATGTTAACATAAAAGGAGTAGCTGGCCAGTGCACAGGAGATTTGGTTCTTGGTTCTGAGATTAGGCCTTCCAGGACTTCAGGAGTAAAGAGCATTTGAGCGATTCTTCCCTGGAATGTTGAGAATACATTCTGGAAGCCATGAAACCTGTCAATCAACATGGTCAAGAAGAGTAGAGTGCATTTAAACTAGGCTGTCCAACCAGCATACAGCCTGAGGGCAAAACAATGAAAACCAGAATCCAGAAGTGTCAGGTGTCAGGGAGTAACACAAAACAAAGCTCTTCTTGTATTCTGATATGGTTTTAAACTTTTATCTACTCACAGATTGGAACCATTACTTCTGAAACTCTAACCCCACATCCCCAGTCAATCTCCTGGGAGCTAAACTCTAATCTCCTGGGAGCTAAACTCTAATCTCCTGGGAGCTAAACTCTAATCTCCTGGGAGCTAAACTCTAATCTCCTGGGAGCTAAACTCTAATCTCCTGGGAGCTAAACTCTAATCTCCTGGGAGCTAAACTCTAATCTCCTGGGAGCTAAACTCTAATCTCCTGGGAGCTAAACTCTAATCTCCTGGGAGCTAAACTCTAACCCTGGGAGCTAAACTCTAATCTCCTGGGAGCTAAACTCTAATCTCCTGGGAGCTAAACTCTAATCTCCTGGGAGCTAAACTCTAATCTCCTGGGAGCTAAACTCTAATCTCCTGGGAGCTAAACTCTAATCTCCTGGGAGCTAAACTCTAATCTCCTGGGAGCTAAACTCTAATCTCCTGGGAGCTAAACTCTAATCTCCTGGGAGCTAAACTCTAATCTCCTGGGAGCTAAACTCTAATCTCCTGGGAGCTAAAGGTGCCTTCTATATTTGTTTTATTAAACTAGGCAAGTCAGTTAAGAACAAATTCTTATTTACCATGACAACCTACCCCAGGCAACTCTGGATCAATTGTGTGCCACCCTATGGGACACCCAATCATGGCCAGATGTGATACAGCCTGGATACAAACCAGGGACTGTAGTGACACCTCTTCCACTGCGATGAAGTACCTTAGACCGCTGCGCCACTCGGGAGCTATACCAAGTCTGGCAACCATGAAGCATCATTTTGACAAGCAGTGCACGACATCTGGGCCCTGGTTAAACATAAGCTGGCTGAGACATCTGCCTGCCTGGGACATAAGCCACAGAGTGTGGCACATGCCACCCCCATCCACTGACTCAAGCTGAAGGAAAATGAGCATGTTATTTATTCATGGTAGAGTAGATACACTGACAGTTGGCACAGTCAGACAGACAAGTGAATCACTTACTCACTAGAAGTGTCTCCTATATGTGACAAATCATTGCTGTGTCGCCTCAGGACAGTGTTCTCAGAACCACTGGTGCTTCAACTGTACCTGTCACCTAGACTGTTATTAGAATCCTGTCTATGGCGGGATTGAGGGAGGAAGAGAAGGGGAAAGACTATTAGACTGTTATTAGAATCCTGTCTACGGAGGGATTGAGGGAGGAAGAGAAGGGAAAAAGACTATTCAACTGTTATCCTGTCTATGGACAACCACCTAAAAGAAAGCGATTCCCAAACCTTGCGTAATAAAGCCATCACCTAATGAACCTGGAGAAGAGTCCCCTAGGCAAGCTGGTCCTGGGGCTCTGTTCACAAACATAAACACACCCCACAGAGCCCCAGGACAGCAACACAATTAGACCCAACCAAATCATGAGAAAACAAGAAGATAATTACTTGACACATTGGAAAGAATTCATTAAAAAACAGAGCAAACTAGAAAGCTATTTGGCCCTAAACAGAGCGTACACAGAGCGTACACAGTGGCAGAATACCTGACCACTACTATTGTAGTCTTGCTCATAGTTCTTTACCAGAACTACAAACATGGCTGTTGGATTTGTGAATTGAGACCTTCTAATCACTGCCTTTTAGACACAGTGATTTTTTTGCTACTCTATATTTTTGTATATTGTACATTGTAAAAAATGAATAAAAATGAACTTTGGTGCCAAACATCTGTCAACTGTGCCCTTCTACATTCACTAGGAAGCTTGGTTGATTACTCCATTGTAAAGACACTACCATTCAGTTAGCCTCACTAAATCACTAGGAAGCTTGGTTGATTACTCCATTGTAAAGACACTACCATTCAGTTAGCCTCACTAAATCACTAGGAAGCTTGGTTGATTACTCCATTGTAAAGACACTACCATTCAGTTAGCCTCACTAAATCACTAGGAAGCTTGGTTGCTTACTCCATTGTAAAGACACTACCATTCAGTTAGCCTCACTAAATCACTAGGAAGCTTGGTTGATCACTCCATTGTAAAGACACTACCATTCAGTTAGCCTCACTAAATCACTAGGAAGCTTGGTTGATCACTCCATTGTAAAGACACTACCATTCAGTTAGCCTCACTAAATCACTAGGAAGCTTGGTTGATCACTCCATTGTAAAGACACTACCATTCAGTTAGCCTCACTAAATCACTAGGAAGCTTGGTTGATCACTCCATTGTAAAGACACTACCATTCAGTTAGCTTCTTGCTTTTTCCCTACAGTCACCATGTATTCATACTGTATTTGATGCTGAGGCCGACTTCAGTCTTCTTACATAAAAGCAAAAAAAGAAATGTCCCTTTTTCAAGAGCCTGTCTTTCAAAGATAATTCGTAAAAATCCAAATAACTTCACAGATCTTCATTGTAAAGGGTCCAGTTGGATCGGAGGGTGAGGGCTAGGGCCATTCCCCCCCAAAATGTCTGGGAACTTGCAGGTACCTTGGTGGAAGAGTGGGGTAACATCTCACAGCAAGAACTGGCAAATCTGGCACAGTCCATGAGGAGGAGATGCACTGCAGTACTTAATGCAGCTGGTGGCCACACCAGATACTGACTGTTACTTTTTATTTCAAATCCCCCCCTTTTTGTTCAGGGACACATTATTCAATTTCTGTTAGTCACATGTCTGTGGAACTTGTTCAGTTTATGTCTCAGTTGTTGAATCTTGTTATGTTCATACAAATATTTACACACATTAAGTTTGCTGAAAGTAAACTCAGTTGACAGTGAGTGTTTATTATCTACTTCACTTGCTTTGGCAATGTTAACATATGTTTCCCATGCCAATACAGCCATTAAATTAAAATTGAGAGAGAGAGAGAGAGAGACATATTTGCCTAATTGGTATGATTATAAAACAGCTAAGGTCAAAAATCAATCAGCCAATATAAAACGTGGAATGCGAATAAATTGCCTTCAATATTATAACTAACACACATCCCTGTGCTTTCACTGACTAACTGAGTCTCATTCCTAGAACATCTCAGCCACTCCATTAGTTACACAGGGTGTGTGTTGATGGGCATAAATCAATGATTGGTTCGACACGAAAGACCATCACAACTAAATCTGAGGAGAGCCTGCAGAACTAATGAAGGGTGAGAAACGTATCTATATTTAGCCAGCGTCTCTAACATGCATAATGAAAACATGCAAGAGGCACTTTAAGAAATTGCAGAAAGTGTGCATGTGTGTGTGTGTGTGTGTGTGTGTGTGTGTGTGTGTGTGTGTGTGTGTGTGTGTGTGTGTGTGTGTGTGTGTGTGCATGAGACACTCCAATCAACAGAGCTCTGTATGGAGAGTCAGTAACGGCAAGCATCAGTCATATCAGGATATATCAGGAATGACATGACACAGGACACATACCCCCCATCCATCAAACCACAGTACAATCACGAGCCTGTGGCGTCTGTTAGTGGGAGTGTTCTTTTGCATAAAAAGAAGGCATGTGTAATATGTAATACATTTAACATAGTGTGCTTTATTCATAGAAAACCCATTTGACTGATGTTCCAAGTTACAGAACTAATGTAACCTAAACCTACACGGAATGGAAATATTGTAAGATAAAACCTACAAGGTTCAGAACCCAGACCATCGACATGACTCAAAAGTCAAGCCCCTGTTTCCCACTGAGTATTAGCTTAGAGGAACACCAATCTTTATGCTCCAGACCAGGTCACCAGGCTAGCATTGCTCACACGTCATTAACATGGTCACGTTAGCCTGGAATCCAAACTGATGTGCTCCTCATATTGAAGACTGTTAGCTCCCCCATCGTATGTTCTGTCCCCTTACATGTCTCTCAGACACAAGCAGCTGTTGTTTCAACGCTCTGTGATCACTCAGCTTTCAGGGGAAATGACCATTTCAGCTCATTACCACAATAACGTGAATATGTCCCGCAGCTCCTCTGTCACTGAGGAAGTGGAGAACAAACTGGTTAATGGAACTCCTAAGGAGGGCCTATGATCATTCTAACAATAGTGGTCTAATTATTAAATTCCCTTTGTTATTTATTAACATTTCCCAGACTGCTTTGCGTGTTGCTTGTCCACATTCCATCCTTGCAGGGACACACAGCTTTATTTTGTAATAGTTTGGATTGTTTTTTAAAGGTGAGAGGGACACAGGTTTCTTGGACTCAGTGCTAGTGAATGACACTCAACCTGTCTTCATCATAAGGGAGGTTTCTGAGTCAAAGGTGAACAAGGTGATTAGCTCACTAAAGAACTCTAAAGCCAAAGATGTGTTTGGGATGGACTCTACCTTTCTTAAAAACTACAAAGAGTCACTCATTGGCCCCATTACTAAGGTCACCAACACATCTATTGGTCTCGGTGTGTTTCCAAGGGTATGGAAGTCGGCCATAATAACGGCCATCTTTAAATCAGGCGACCCTGCTGACGTGAGTAACTACAGGCCCATTAGTATACTACCTGTGGTGTCAAAGGTTGTTGAAAAGTGTGTAGCAGAACAACTGATTGCCCACCTCAACAACAGCCCCTTCACATTACACTCCATGCACTCCAGGCTTCAGAGCGAAACACTCCACAGAGCGAAACACTCCACAGAAACGGCCAACTGCTTTCTTCTGAAAAATGTGAAGTCCAAGATGGACAAAGGGGGTGCTGTTGGGGCTGTGTTTCTGGACCTAAGGAAGGCTTTTGATACTGTTAACCATGAGATTCTCATCACAAAATTGTCCAAGTTCAACTTTTCCCCTGATGCCTTGAGATGGATGAAATCATACATGGAAGGCAGAACTCAGTGTGTCAGAGTGAGCAATGAGCTGTCGCCCACTCGTAGCTATGATGTGGGTGTGCCCCAAGGGTCAATACTGGGGCCCCTCCTGTTCAGCCTGTACATTAATGATCTGCCTTCTGTCTGTACTGGGTCTGAAGTTCAAATGTATGCAGATGATACAGTGATATATGTGCATGCAAAGAGCAAACAACAAGCTGCACAAGAACTCACTACTGTAATGGTCCAGGTTACAAAGTGGCTCAGTGACTCGTGTTTGCATCTCAATGTGAAAAAAACTGTTTGCATGTTCTTCACAAAGAGGGCAACAGATGCTACTGAGCCAGATGTCTATGTGTCAGGGGAGAAGCTCCAGGTGGTATCCGATTTTAAGTACCTTGGCATCATACTTGATTCCAACCTCTCTTTTAAAAAGCATGTGAAAAAGGTAATTGAAATAACCAAATTCAACCTGGCTAATTTACGATTTATACGAAATTGTTTGACTACAGAGGTAGCAAAACTGTACTTCAAAACTATGATACTCCCCCACTTAACATACTGCTTGACTAGTTGGGCCCAAGCTTGCTGTACAACATTAAAACCTATTCAGTCTGTCTACAAACAGGCTCTCAACGTGCTTGATAGGAAGCCCAATAGCCATCATCATTGTCACATCCTTAGAAAGCATGAGCTCTTGAGTTGGGAAAATCTTGTGCAATACACCGACGCATGTCTTGTATTCAAGATCCTTAATGGCCTGGCTCCCCCTCCACTCAATATTTTTGTTAAACAGAAAACCCAGACATATGGCAGCAGATCCACAAGGTCTGCCATGAGAGGTGACTGTATAGTTCCCCTAAGGAAAAGCACCTTTAGTAAATCTGCATTCTCTGTGAGAGCTTCCCATGTCTGGAATACACTGCCATCAGACACACATAACTGCACCACATATCACACTTTCACAAAATGCTTGAAGACATGGCTAAAGGTCAATCAGATTTGTGAACATGGTCCCTAGCTGTGTGTTGCCGCTTTCCATGTTGTCTGTTGTCTGTAGCTTGTGAGGTGTGGAAACACTTTGTTGCTTTTATGAATTTTGTCTTGCTGCTTTTTGTTTTATGTTGCTCTGTCTGTATGCTACGTCTTGCTTGTCCTATGTTGCTCTGTCTGTATGCTATGTCTTGCTTGTCCTATGTTGCTATGTCTTGCTTGTTCTATGTTGCTATTGCCTATATTGTAATTGTTTTTAATAACCTGCCCAGGGACTGCGGTTGAAAATTAGCCGGCTGGCTAAAACCGGCACTTTTACTGAAACGTTGAATAATGTGCACTGTCCCTGTAAAAATTAAAAATAAACTCAAACTCACACAGGTTTGACAGTAACAAAATGCCCTATGGTCTCTCGTTCCACCCCAGTATTATTACTCATAGATATGGTGTTGAAGGTTTGCAGGCTGAAATTAAAATACATTGATTACTTATGAATTAATTTGTGAAGGTGATTTGAAGGGAACCATGATTGATGTTGAAAGGTTATGAAAGAGTAGGTAACCGGTTCTGAACAAAATGATGTCAACTGTTTTAATATGGAAATGGTCAAACATCAAGGTGGTAGATGCCTCTGGCTATTTCCCTCCATGCCAAATTACTGTAATCGTTCAAAACCAGAAAAGTACATTCCTCAGAATTAAAGTCAATGAACTATTTGAGAACAATTCCCAATGTTAAACCATTTCCAGAACGTTCCCAGAACATTACCAAAATGTTTATTAAACGTAACCATGTTTGAACTTTTAGGAAACGTTCTGTTAATGTAATGAAATACCAAGAAAATAATGTTGTTTTGTCAAGTTCCTTAAATGTGCTGAGAATGTTCCAAAGCCAAGCAACTATTCTATAACATTCCCAGAAAGTTGTGGGAAGGTTGTATGCAAAATAACCATAGGACAACCACGCTCTCACCATGCTCTAAGAAACATATGGTTCTCAGAACGTTATGTGCTAGCTGGGCTGCCATGCATTCCTCTGTGCCAATGGGGTTAAATAGACAGAGAATATGATTTGATCTCATCAGACAGCACTCACTGAAACCCCACATCAAAACAGAGAAGATGGGGAAGTGACTCTTAGAAAGCACCTCTCATTCTCTGTCATCTGAGTGGCAGCGGAGGGGCTTTCTGAGAGCTTATTGGCTACTGGCTATATACAGTGCATTCAGAAAGTATTCAGACCCCCGCAATTTTTTCCACATTTTGTTACGTTACAGCCTTCTAAAATTGATAAAATAAGCTCAAGCTACACACAATACCCCATAACGACACAGCAAAAACAATACCCCATAACGACACAGCAAAAACAATACCCCATAACGACACAGCAAAAACAATACCCCATAACGACACAGCAAAAACAATACCCCATAACGACACAGCAAAAACAATACCCCATAACGACACAGCAAAAACAGGTTTTTGGAACTGTTTGCAAATTTATAATAAAAAATAAATAAATACCTTATTTACATAAGTATTCAGACCCTTTGTTATGAGACCTAAAATTGACCTCAGATGCATCCTATTTCCATTGATCATCCTTGAGATGTTTCTACAACTTGATTGGACATTATTAGGAAAGAGACACACCTGTCTATGTAAGATCCCACAGTTGACAGTGCATATCAGAGCAAAAACCAAGCCATGAGGTCAAAGGAATTGTCCGTAGCGCTCCGAGACAGGATTATGTTGAGGCACAGATCTGGGGAAGGGTACCAAAAAAGTCCTGCAGCATTGAAGGTCCCCAAGAAAAGTGGCCTCCATCATTCTTAAATGGTAGAAGTTTGGAACCACCAAGACTCTTCCTAGAGCTGGACGCCTGGCCAAACTGAGCAGTCAGGGAGAAGGTCCTTGGTCAGGGAGGTGACCAAGAACCCGATGGTCACTCTGACAGAGTTCCTCTGTGGAGATGGGAGAACCTTCCAGAAGGACAACCATCTCTGCAGAATTTCACCAATCAGGCCTTTATCGTAGAGTGGCCAGACCGATGCCACTCCACAGTAAAAGGGATATGACAGCCCGCTTGGAGTTTGCCAAAAGGCACCTAAAGGACTCAGAACCTTGAGAAACAAGATTGAACTTATTGGCTGAATACCAAGTTTCTCGTCTGGAGGAAACCAGGCAACGCTCATCACCTGGCCACCACCATCCTTACAGTGAAGCATGGTGGTGGCCGCATGATGCTGTGGGGATGTTTTTCCAGAGGCAGAGACCAGTCACTTTACCTACATGTACAAATTACTTTAATTACCTGGACTAACCTATGCCCCCACACATTGACTCTGTACCGGTACCCCCTGTATATAGCCTCGTTCATGTTATTTTATTGTTGCTCTTTAATTATGCTATTTTTTTATTTGATTTTTTTAAACTTCAGTTTATTTGAGTAAATACTTGAACACTTGTTTTTCTTTAAACATTGTTGGTTAAGGGCTTGTAAGTAAGCATTTATTACGTTTGCAATTGGGACAAATAATCTGCTCAGACCCCAACCAAGGAACATCAAAAGTCGTGCTATAAATTCACAGACTACACAAAGATTCCTTGATGTCCTTCCAGATTCCCTCTGTCTACCCAAGGACGCCAGAGGACAAAAATCAGTTAACCACCTAACTGAGGAACTCAATTTAACCTTGCGCAATACCCTAGATGCAGTTGCACCCCTAAAAACTAAAAACATTTCTCATAAGAAACTAGCTCCCTGGTACACAGAAAATACCCGAGCTCTGAAGCAAGCTTCCAGAAAATTGGAACGGAAATGGCGCCACACCAAACTGGAAGTCTTCCGACTAGCTTGGAAAGACAGTACCGTGCAGTACCGTAGAGCCCTTACTGCTGCTCGATCATCCTATTTTTCTAACTTAATTGAGGAAAATAAGAACAATCCAAAATTCCTTTTTGATACTGTCGCAAAGCTAACTAAAAAGCAGCATTCCCCAAGAGAGGATGACTTTCACTTTAGCAGTGATAAATTCATGAACTTCTTTGAGGAAAAGATTATGATTATTAGAAAGCAAATTACGGACTCCTCTTTAAGTCTGCGTATTCCTTCAAAGCTCAGTTGTCCTGAGTCTGCACAACTCTCCCAGGACCTAGGATTAAGAGAGACGCTCAAGTGTTTTAGTAATATATCTCTTGACACAATGATGAAAATAATCATGGCCTCTAAACCTTCAAGCTGCATACTGGACCCTATTCCAACTAAACTACTGAAAGAGCTGCTTCCTGTGCTTGGCCCTCCTATGTTGAACATAATAAACGGCTCTCTATCCACCGGATGTGTACCAAACTCACTAAAAGTGGCAGTAATAAAGCCTCTCTTGAAAAAGCCAAACCTTGATCCAGAAAATATAAAAAACTATCGGCCTATATCGAATCTTCCATTCCTCTCAAAAATTTTAGAAAAGGCTGTTGCGCAGCAACTTACTGCCTTCCTGAAGACAAACAATGTATACGAAATGCTTCAGTCTGGTTTTAGACCCCATCATAGCACTGAGACGGCACTTGTGAAGGTGGTAAATGACATTTTAATGGCATCGGACCGAGGCTCTGCATCTGTCCTCGTGCTCCTAGACCTTAGTGCTGCTTTTGATACCATCGATCACCACATTCTTTTGGAGAGATTGGAAACCCAAATTGGTCTACACGGACTGGTTTAAACCAGTTCTGGCCTGGTTTAGATCTTATCTGTCGGAAAGATATCAGTTTGTCTCTGTGAATGGTTTGTCCTCTGACAAATCAACTGTAAATTTCGGTGTTCCTCAAGGTTCCGTTTTAGGACCACTATTGTTTTCACTATATATTTTACCTCTTGGGGATGTTATTCGAAAACATAATGTTAACTTTCACTGCTATGCGGATGACACACAGCTGTACATTTCAATGAAACATGGTGAAGCCCCAAAATTGCCCTTGCTAGAAGCATGTGTTTCAGACATAAGGAAGTGGATGGCTGCAAACTTTCTACTTTTAAACTCGGACAAAACAGAGATGCTTGTTCTAGGTCCCAAGAAACAAAGAGATCTTCTGTTGAATCTGACAATTAATCTTAATGGTTGTACAGTCGTCTCAAATAAAACTCTGAAGGACCTCGGCATTACTCTGGACCCTGATCTCTCTTTTGAAGAACATATCAAGACCATTTCAAGGACAGCTTTTTTCCATCTACGTAACATTGCAAAAATCAGAAACCTTCTGTCCAAAAATGATGCAGAAAAATTAATCCATGCTTTTGTCACTTCTAGATTAGACTACTGCAATGCTCTACTTTCCGGCTACCTGGATAAAGCACTAAATAAACTTCAGTTGGTGCTAAATACGGCTGCTAGAATCCTGACTAGAACCAAAAAATTTGATCATATTACTCCAGTGCTAGCCTCTCTACACTGGCTTCCTGTCAAAGCAAGGGCTGATTTCAAGGTTTTACTGCTAACCTACAAAGCATTACATGGGCTTGCTCCTACCTATCTCTCTGATTTGGTCCTGCCGTACATACCTACACGTACGCTACGGTCACAAGACGCAGGCCTCCTAATTGTCCCTAGAATTTCTAAGCAAACAGCTGGAGGCAGGGCTTTCTCCTATAGAGCTCCATTTTTATGGAACGGTCTGCCTACCCATGTCAGAGACGCAAACTCGGTCTCAACCTTTAAGTCTTTACTGAAGACTCATCTCTTCAGTGGGTCATATGATTGAGTGTAGTCTGGCCCAGGAGTGGGAAGGTGAACGGAAAGGCTCTGGAGCAACGAACCGCCCTTGCTGTCTCTGCCTGGCCGGTTCCCCTCTTTCCACTGGGATTCTCTGCCTCTAACCCTATTACAGGTGCTGATTCACTGGCTTACTGGGGCTCTCTCATGCCGTCCCTGGAAGGGGTGCGTCACCTGAGTGGGTTGATTCACTGATGTGGTCATCCTGTCTGGGTTGGCGCCCCCCCTTGGGTTGTGCCATGGCGGAGATCTTTGTGGGCTATACTCGGCCCTGTCTCAGGATGGTAAGTTGGTGGTTGAAGATATCCCTCTAGTGGTGTGGGGGCTGTGCTTTGGCACAGTGGGTGGGGTTATATCCTTCCTGTTTGGCCCTGTCCGGGGGTGTCCTCGGATGGGTCCACAGTGTCTCCTGACCCCTCCTGTCTCAGCCTCCAGTATTTATGCTGCAGTAGTTTATGTGTCGGGGGGCTAGGGTCAGTTTGTTATATCTGGAGTACTTCTCCTGTCCTATTCGGTGTCCTGTGCGAATCTAAGTGTGCGTTCTCTAATTCTCTCCTTCTCTCTTTCTTTCTCTCTCTCGGAGGACCTGAGCCCTAGGACCATGCCCCAGGATTACCTGACATGATGACTCCTTGCTGTCCCCAGTCCACCTGGCCGTGCTGCTGCTCCAGTTTCAACTGTTCTGCCTTATTATTATACGACCATGCTGGTCATTTATGAACATTTGAACATCTTGGCCATGTTCTGTTATAATCTCCACCCGGCACAGCCAGATGAGGACTGGCCACCCCACATAAGCTCTCTCAAATTCTCTCTTTTTTTCTCTCTCTCGGAGGACCTGAGCCCTAGGACCATGCCCCAGGACTACCTGACATGATGACTCCTTGCTGTCCCCAGTCCATCTGACCGTGCTGCTGCTCCAGTTTCAACTGTTCTGCCTTATTATTATACGACCATGCTGGTCATTTATGAACATTTGAACATCTTAGCCATGTTCTGTTATAATCTCCACCCGGCACAGCTAGAAGAGGACTGGCCACCCCACATAGCCTGGTTCCTCTCTAGGTTTCTTCCTAGGTTTTGGCCTTTCTAGGGAGTTTTTCCTAGCCACCGTGCTTCTACACCTGCATTGCTTGCTGTTTGGGGTTTTAGGCTGGGTTTCTGTACAGCACTTTGAGATATCAGCTGATGTACGAAGGGCTATATAAATACATTTGATTTGATTTGATTTCACCATAAGGTCTACTACACCTGTTGTATTTGGCGCATGTAACAAATACATTTGATTTGATTTTGATTTGATTTGAGACTAGTCAGGATCAAGGGAAAGATGAATGGAGCAAAGTACAGAGTGATCCTTAATGAAAACCTGCTCCAGAGCGCTCAGGACCTCAGACTGGGGCGAAGGTTCACCTTCCAACAGGACAACGACCCTAAGCACACAGCCAAGACAACACATGAGTGATTTCGGGACAAGTCTCTGAATGTCCTTGAGTGGCCCAGCCAGAGCCTGGACTTCAACCCAAGCGAACATCTCTGGAGAGACCTGAAATCAGCTGTACAGCGACAGTCCCCATCCAACCTGACAGAGCCTGAGAGGATCTGCAGAGAAGAAGGGGAGAAACTCCCCAAATACAGGTGTGCCAAGCTTGTGATGTCATTCCCAAGAAGCCTCGAGGCTGTAATCACTGCCAAAGGTGCTTCAACAAAGTACTAAGTAAAGGGTCTCAAAACTTATGTAAATGTGATATTTTAGTTTTTTTTTAATTATACATTTGCAAACAGTTCTAAATTTGCTTTATTCCTTTGGGATATGGTTTGTAGATTGATGAGGGGAAAAAAACTATTTAATCTATTTCAGAATAAGTCTGTAACGTAGCAAAAAGTGGAAAAAGTCAAGGAGTCTGAATACTTTCCCAATACATTGACTTGTCAAGGCAGCTGCAGGTAGACTAGTGGTTAGAGTGTTGCACTAGTAACCAGAAGGTTGCAAGATCAAATCCCTCAGCTGACAAGGAAAACATCTGTCTTTCTGCCCCTGAACAAGGCAGTTAACCACTGTTCCTAGGCTGTCATTGAAAATAAGAATTTGTTCTTAAATGACTTGCCTAGTTAAATAAAGGTAAAATACTGTGGAGGTGCTGGAAACAAGACTTTGTTCCTGAAATGAGGGTCCCAGCAAAGCTTTGTTCCTGTCTTTGTTTTAGAGATAGTGGAGGAAACGGCAGGAAACATTGGTTGCTTGTTTCTTTATAGTTCTTTATTTTTCTCTCCCTATGATTTCTTTGTTTGTTTCTTACCTTTTCTCTCTTTCACATTTTTCTTCAGAACTGGCAACTTTCTTACTTTCTCTCTGTCTTCAGAAGTGTATTCTTTCGTCATTGGATGGTGTTTAGACGCTCCAAACGACTCCAACAGACTCTAATCTACACCAAGCTCTGCCTGTAGCAGTCTGGTTGTTACATGAGGCAGAGAGTAATGCAGCTTGTCCCAGCCTTTAGAAAACAGTCTCTGAGCCACAGCACTGAATACATCACTTTATTGTTCTGCTGTGATGGGTCTTCCTGGGGGAGTGTGTGTGTGTGTGCGTGTGTGTGTGTGTGTGTGTGTGTGTGTGTGTGTGTGTGTGTGTGTGTGTGTGTGTCGGTGTGTACATATGTGATATCTGACGTTACACTTCTTCATTTCAGTAATGTGCTGACTAGGTATACACAGTGGGCCCTTCTGCCACATTGACTGACGTTCCTGTGAGGGTATTATGCACCATGTGCCTATGTACCATATGACCAATGTATTATTGGTCCACTCTCTCCCTGAACCCAAGTCAAAGAGATACAGGCTGCAGAATACACGGATTGGGTTACATGGATTGGGAGGAATGTTTACTTCAGGAATGTAGTTTGCTGCTGTTGGATTGCATTGAATTAACCAACTAAAGGAAATCAACTTTTTAGAAATGTGCCCAAGTAAGCATTTTGTCATTGATATTAGCTCATGTTTGAACTGTCATACCCCTTTAATGCGTATAGTTGCCCTCGCAATACTAAGAGGATACATAGGCCTACTAATGGGATATACTAAGGGGATACATAGGCCTACTAAGAGGATACATAGGCCTACTAAGAGAATACAAAGGCCTACTAAGGGGATATACTAAGGGGATACATAGGCCTACTAAGAGAATACATAGGTCTACTAAGGGGATATACTAAGGGGATACATAGGCCTACTAAGAGGATACATAGGCCTACTAAGAGAATACATAGGCCTACTAAGGGGATATACTAAGGGGATACATAGGCCTACTAATGGGATATACTAAGGGGAAGCACAGGCCTACTAAGTGGATATACTAAGGGGATACATAGGCCTACTAAGAGGATACATAGGCCTACTAAGGGGATATACTAAGGGGATATATAGGCCTACTAAGGGGATATACTAATGGGATACATTGGCCTACTAAGGGGATATACTAAGGGGATACATAGGCCTGCAGGCTGCAGAATACACGGATTGGGTTACATGGATTGGGAGGAATGTTTACTTCAGGAATGTAGTTTGCTGCTGTTGGATTGCATTGAATTAACCAACTAAAGGAAATCAACTTTTTAGAAATGTGCCCAAGTAAGCATTTTGTCATTGATATTAGCTCATGTTTGAACTGTCATACCCCTTTAATGCGTATAGTTGCCCTCGCAATACTAAGAGGATACATAGGCCTACTAATGGGATATACTAAGGGGATACATAGGCCTACTAAGAGGATACATAGGCCTACTAAGAGAATACAAAGGCCTACTAAGGGGATATACTAAGGGGATACATAGGCCTACTAAGAGAATACATAGGTCTACTAAGGGGATATACTAAGGGGATACATAGGCCTACTAAGAGGATACATAGGCCTACTAAGAGAATACATAGGCCTACTAAGGGGATATACTAAGGGGATACATAGGCCTAATAAGAGAAGACATAGGCCTACTAAGGGGATATACTAAGGGGATACATAGGCCTACTAATGGGATATACTAAGGGGAAGCACAGGCCTACTAAGTGGATATACTAAGGGGATACATAGGCCTACTAAGAGGATACATAGGCCTACTAAGGGGATATACTAAGGGGATATATAGGCCTACTAAGGGGATATACTAATGGGATACATTGGCCTACTAAGGGGATATACTAAGGGGATACATAGGCCTACTAAGGGGATACATAGGCCTACTAAAGGGATATACTAAGGGGATACATAGGCCTACTAAGGGGATACATAGGCCTACTAAGGGGATACATAGGCCTACTAAGAGGATACATAGGCCTACTAAGGGGATATACTAAGGGGATACATAGGCCTACTAAGGGGATATACTAAGGGGATACATAGGCCTACTAGGGGGATACATAGGCCTACTAAGGGGATATACTAATGGGATACATAGGCCTACTAAGGGGATATACTAAGGGGATGCATAGGCCTACTAAGGGGATATACTAAGGGGATACATAGGCCTACTAAGGGGATACATAGGCCTACTAATGGAATATACTAAGGGGTTACATAGTCCTACTAAGAGGATACATAGGCCTACTAAGGGGATATACTAAGGGGATACATATGCCTACTAAGGGGATATACTAAGGGGATACATAGGCCTAGGCAGGTAGCCTAGTGGTTAGTGCGTTGGGCCAGTAACTGAAAGGTTGCAAGATCAAATCCCTGAGCTGACAAGGAACAAATCTGTTGTTCTGCCCCTGGACAAGGTGGTTAACCCACTGTTCTTAGGCTTGTCATTGAAAATAACAAGTTGTTCTTAGCTGACTTGCCTAGGTAAATTAAGGTAAAAATACATAGTTAAAAATGTAGCTCTGTGCACAAATAATTATACACACTTGTTCTGTGATGGTGTTTTTTTACATAGCCTGATTATATGCAGCTATGCTGCTTGAATGCAGTCCACATACATGAAAGCATTATTATACACTTGCCATAATAACAGCTATGGTTTATTGCATGGGGGAAGTGAATTAACTCTATTTCAACACAGTCGGGATGAGAAGTTTTATTTTTGGCCTCAATCTCTCCCGCACTCTGTCATCTCCTACTCTCCAGCGCGAGTGGTGGAGCTCAGAATGATGGAGGAAAGACTGGGCCATAACCCACCTCTGCACTGTGAGGGATTGGAAGCTCTACTCTGGATTCTCTCACCAGTGTTGGTCTTTAGAGTATACAACCCCATACTATTTCTGGAAGTTTCCTGACAAGTTATGGCAGAAAACAAAAAGACTGCAAGAAAACCTTTGCACTTCAAGGAAGTAAAACTTTCTCATTTCAACCACTGATACTACTGTTACTGTTTTGCTCTTGTAGAAGAGACGAGGAGATGTTGGGAAAGGAGAGCAGAGAAGAGGAGAGGGCCCGTTGCTGTGAGATGCTCCCCTTCTTCATAGTAATCTTCACCTCCTGTCAGAGTGAACAGCTAGTGAAGAGGTCTGTCTGTCTGTCAGAGAGTGATAGAGAGGTGCTAAGACAGAACAGGCTGTAAAATTGGCTCCTGTTCACACTTTGCCAAAGCAAAACTACTTCAGATAAATGAAAGATGGGAGCGAGACAGTTCATCGCATAGCTCCCTGGGAAATGAACTCTGAACGGAACATTTGTGGCTCTCAAGAGGAGAAAGAAGATCTCCTTTCTGAATGATCTCCTGTAAGTACTAAACTGCGGTGTATAAATTGACGGAGTGAATACACGTGCCTAAATTATTTCACGGTTTTAAAATCCCCACACTTTGTGCTTTTGGCTATCTGTCTAGTGAAATACATAGAGAAGCTCTGGCTCTGGTTCCTTTTCACTGACAGGTAAAAGAGCTCCTTTGGAGATAGGGCAAAAGACTTCTGACGTTTTAATGACATTCCAGACAGTATAGAAAGTGGGGTGAGAGAGTGAGGTGCATGAAATTAGGTGGAGGAGATAGAGAAAAATGATCACTTTCATGCATGACTGACTCCGCAGCCGTAATGAATTGAACGGAATAAACCTTTCGATTAAAAAACCTGAAATTAAAAACCTGAAATTTGCCAAGAAAAACAGACGAGTGGAATCGTTTTCTTTTGAATCTGAGGCAGAAAGCGTTTTAACGATACAGCCTGTAGGATTTTACTGCAGTGCACTCATCAGAGCAAGTAATAGTAGGCCTTGGTTTAAAAGTGAACATGTAATGAAATGTCAGTAGTTACTGTATATTTAACTGTGTGTGTGTGTGTGTGTGTGTGTGTGTGTGTGTGTGTGTGTGTGTGTGTGTGTGTGTGTGTGTGTGTGTGTGTGTGTGTGTGTGTGTGTGTGTGTGTGTGTGTGTGTGTGTGTGTGTGTCTACAACATACAGTTGCAAGAAAAAGTATATGAACCCTTTGGAATAAATTGGTCATCAAATTTAGACAAGCATAGTGTGCTTAAACTAATAACACATAAATGATTGTCTTTTTTCTTGTCTACATTGAATACATAATTTAAACATTCACAGTGTAGTTTGGAAAAAGTATGTCAAACCCTAGGCTAATGACGTCTCCTAAGGCTAATTGGAGTCAGGAGTCAGCTAACCTGGAGTCCAATCAATGAGACGAGATTGGAGATGTTGGTTAGACCTGCCCTGCCCCATAAAGAGTTTGCTATTGACAAGAAGCATTGCTTGATGTGAACGATGCCTCGAACAAAAGAGATCTCATAAGACCTAAGATTAAGAATTGTTGACTTGCATAAAGCTGGAAAGGGTTACATAAGTATCTCTAAAAGCCTTGATGTTCATCAGTTCACAGTAAGACAAATTGTCTATAAATGGATAAAGTTCAGCACTGTGGCTTCTCTCCCTAGGAGTGGCCGTCCTGCAAAGATGACTGCAAGAGCACAGCGCAGAATGCTCAATGAGGTTAAGAAGAATCTTACGAGTGTCAGCTAAAGACTTACTGAAATCTCTGGAACATGCTAACATCTCTGTTGACGAGTCTACGATACGTAAAACACTAAACGATGGTGTTCATGGGAGGACACCATGCAAGAAGACACTGCTGTCAACATGTTTTTTGCTGCATGTCGGGAATGGCAAAAGTGCACCTGGATGTTCCACAGCGCTACTGGCTAAATGTTCTGTGGACAGATGAAACTACAGTTGAGTTGTTTGGAAGGAACACACAACACTATGTGTGGAGAAGAAACGACAGCACACCAACATCAAAACCTCATCCCAGCTGTAAAGTATGGTGGAAGGAGCATCATGGTTTGGGGCTGCTTTGCTGCCTCAGGGCCTGGACAGCTTGCTATCATCAACGGAAAAATGAATTTCCAAGTTTATCAAGACATTTTGCACAAGAATGTTAGGCTATCTGTCCGCCAATTGAAGCTCAACAGAAGTTGGATGATGCAACAGGACAACGACCCAAAACACAGAAGTAAATCAACAACAGAATGGCTTCAACAGAAGAAAATAGGCCTTCTGGAGTGGCCCAGTCGGAGTCCTGACCTCAACCCGATTGAGATGCTGTGGCATGACCTCAAGAGAGCGGTTCACACCAGACATCCCAAGAATATTGCTGAACTGAAACCGTTTTGTGAAGAGGAATAGTCCAAAATTCCTCCTGAAGGTTGTGCAGGTCTGATCCGCAACTACAGAAAACATTTGGTGAGGTTATTCCTGCCAAAGGAGGGTCTACCTGACTGTGTACCAATCCTATGTTATCTAGTTTACCATCTTCCTGACTGTGTACCAATCCCATGTTATCTAGTTTACCATCTTCCTGACTGTGTACCAATCCCATGCTATCTAGTTTACCATCTTCCTGACTGTGTACCAATCCCATGCTATCTAGTTTACCATCTTCCTGACTGTGTACCAATCCCATGCTATCTAGTTTACCATCTTCCTGACTGTGTACCAATCCCATGTTATCTAGTTTACCATCTTCCTGACTGTGTACCAATCCCATGTTATCTAGTTTACCATCTTCCTGACTGTGTACCAATCCCATGTTTTCTAGTTGACCATCTTCCTGACTGTGTACCAATCCCATGCTATCTAGTTTACCACCTTCCTTAGCACAGTAGCCACAGGCTTCCCTGAGAAAAAGTGCAGCAGCATAATGAATAGTGTTTCGCTATCGCTCCTCCTCGCTACTGCATCCTAATGGGATCATTAGCATTGTAATGCCATGCGATTTGTAGACATCCTGTCGAGTAGCATTCTTAGTCAAGAATGGACCAATTACTGTAGGTAGACAGTGGAGGTAGATGCAACACAATGTACTGTGGAAATGCTGTTAGATGTATTTAAATACTGTACACATCTCTCTTTCACGTGGCCTTTCGCCTCAACTCTCTGCTTACCATTACATGTCTGAAAAGTTAATGAATGCTTTGTCTCCACTAGGGAATCTGTGCTGCAAGTTTGATGCTTTGAGATATTTTCCCTAAGTCTTTCTACAGGTGGATTTAAAGGGATATATAACTCCCCAAGCCCCTTAAAGCCCCATAACCCCCAACGAATAGAATAGATAACCAGGAAATGATATGGTGCTTATCTTTTCCCATTCATTTGGGATAATGGTATGTAGCTGGATCTACACAACAGATGGCCAGGGACGTGAACTTCATTTCAAAATAAGACCACCTTTTGAGGTCTGAAAACATTTGACAAATCTTGTTTTTGGAGTGTAATGTTGCTTTAAGGTCATCAGACTTCCACTGACCACAGGTTGACTAATGGATATGTAATCACGACCACAGGTTGACTAATGGATATGTAATCACGACCACAGGTTGACTAATGGATATGTAATCACGACCACAGGTTGACTAATGGATATGTAATCATGACCACAGGTTGACTAATGGATATGTAATCATGACCACAGGTTGACTAATGGATATGTAATCATGACCACAGGTTGACTAATGGATATGTAATCATGACCACAGGTTGACTAATGGATATGTAATCACGACCACAGGTTGACTAATGGATATGTAATCACGACCACAGGTTGACTAATGGATATGTAATCATGACCACAGGTTGACTAATGGATATGTAATCATGACCACAGGTTGACTAATGGATATGTAATCATGACCACAGGTTGACTAATGGATATGTAATCATGACCACAGGTTGACTAATGGATATGTAATCATGACCACAGGTTGACTAATGGATATGTAATCATGACCACAGGTTGACTAATGGATATGTAATCACGACCACAGGTTGACTAATGGATATGTAATCACGACCACAGGTTGACTAATGGATATGTAATCATGACCACAGGTTGACTAATGGATATGTAATCACGACCACAGGTTGACTAATGGATATGTAATCACGACCACAGGTTGACTAATGGATATGTAATCACGACCACAGGTTGACTAATGGATATGTAATCATGACCACAGGTTGACTAATGGATATGTAAACTTGAGTGATGCTAGCAGAATATTTGATCAAGGTGAGAGTCTAATATCAGCCATTAAATATAGATGAGAGGTCTATGATATGCAAATGTCAGTAATACAGCTCAGATTGGGTTTTGATTAATGTATCAAAAGAGATTTCTTAGTGACTGATATATAGATGAAGCTTGGTCAATGTGTACGGATCATCACAATAAATACTACATTCATGGAGCCGACCAACAATTGGGAATATGTCTGTTCTATGCATTTAGAGCCTTTTACAATTATAACTCTAATGACTACTCCTTTTATATAAGGTCATCCACTGAATACAGACATTGAATACAGAAACTGTAGCTCTCTTGCTGCCTCATGTACATTCATGAAAGGCACAGTGGTGCAAGTCTAAGAAATACAAGCAACGTGTTGTGCACAGTGTGCAGTCTGAACAATGTTGACATGATTATGAAACACTGTAGGAAGAGCTTTAACCCATGAATGGTAATTATAGACTGACCTTTAGTAAACATAGAGCTTTAACCCATGAATGGTAATTATAGACTGACCTTTAGTAAACATAGAGCTTTAACCCATGAATGGTAATTATAGACTGACCTTTAGAAAACATAGAGCTTTAACCCATGAATGGTAATTATAGACTGACCTTTAGTAAACATAGAGCTTTAACCCATGAATGGTAATTATAGACTGACCTTTAGAAAACATAGAGCTTTAACCCATGAATGGTAATTATAGACTGACCTTTAGAAAACATAGAGCTTTAACCCATGAATGGTAATTATAGACTGACCTTTAGAAAACATAGAGCTTTAACCCATGAATGGTAATTATAGACTGACCTTTAGTAAACATAGAGCTTTAACCCATGAATGGTAATTATAGACTGACCTTTAGAAAACATAGAGCTTTAACCCATGAATGGTAATTATAGACTGACCTTTAGTAAACATAGAGCTTTAACCCATGAATGGTAATTATAGACTGACCTTTAGAAAACATAGAGCTTTAACCCATGAATGGTAATTATAGACTGACCTTTAGAAAACATAGAGCTTTAACCCATGAATGGTAATTATAGACTGACCTTTAGAAAACATAGAGCTTTAACCCATGAATGGTAATTATAGACTGACCTTTAGTAAACATAGAGCTTTAACCCATGAATGGTAATTATAGACTGACCTTTAGTAAACATAGAGCTTTAACCCATGAATGGTAATTATAGACTGACCTTTAGAAAACATAGAGCTTTAACCCATGAATGGTAATTATAGACTGACCTTTAGAAAACATAGAGCTTTAACCCATGAATGGTAATTATAGACTGACCTTTAGAAAACATAGATCTTTAACCCATGAATGGTAATTATAGACTGACCTTTAGAAAACATAGAGCTTTAACCCATGAATGGTAATTATAGACTGACCTTTAGTAAACATAGAGCTTTAACCCATGAATGGTAATTATAGACTGACCTTTAGTAAACATAGAGCTTTAACCCATGAATGGTAATTATAGACTGACCTTTAGTAAACATAGAGCTTTAACCCATGAATGGTAATTATAGACTGACCTTTAGAAAACATAGAGCTTTGAACATTTGCAAGTTGCAACATTGAACTTCTTGATTTACAATATCACTGCTTTCTCTGAAATCAAATCAAATCAAATCAAATCAGTGTGCTTGTGACTTGCTAAACTGTCAGAATGAATGAGCATGTTTGTTGTGACGTCTGGGTAAACAAACTCGAGAATATTGGAGGGTAATTAGTAGACTGTGTGTGTGTGTGTGTGTGTGTACATGTATGTATGTGTGTGTGTGTGCACATGTGTGTGTATATCTTGTCCGTATTTCCCGACTTTGCATCTGGATGGGACCAAGCAACACTGATTTAGCACAATACGCATAATGAGTTTGGTTTGGCCAATTAGAAACCCTAATCAGCGTGGTATGAAAACACAGAACGGCCAATCTCAGCGTAGACAGATGATTAAAGTGTTCCGTGATCCCCATATTGATTGTGAGGAGCACTTTGATGTCCCCAGAGGCCTGTTTCATTGACGTGTTACAGGAATGTATAGGAACCTATAGAGAAAGACACTGCTCAATAAGTATGTTCAACCGTTCCAATTGTTTCATTTAATTGAGGATCAAGAACACAGAATCCTGTTTCACAGTGAACTACTGTGACTCATCACATACGCTGCTGTTACTGTTCATTATCTACCCTGTTGCCTGGTAACCTTTATCCCTACCTACTGTATGTGTACATATCCACCTCAATTACCTCGTACCCCTGCACATTGACTCGGTATTGGTATCCCGTGTATAGCCTAGTTATTACCTCGTACCCCTGCACATTGACTCGGTATTGGTATCCCGTGTATAGCCTAGTTATTACCTCGTACCCCTGCACATTGACTCGGTATTGGTATCCCGTGTATAGCCTAGTTATTACCTCGTACCCCTGCACATTGACTCGGTATTGGTATCCCGTGTATAGCCTAGTTATTACCTCGTACCCCTGCACATTGACTCGGTATTGGTATCCCGTGTATAGCCTAGTTATTACCTCGTACCCCTGCACATTGACTCGGTATTGGTACCCCGTGTATAGCCTAGTTATTACCTCGTACCCCTGCACATTGACTCGGTATTGGTACCCCGTGTATAGTCTAGTTATTACCTCGTACCCCTGCACATTGACTCGGTATTGGTATCCCGTGTATAGCCTAGTTATTACCTCGTACCCCTGCACATTGACTCGGTATTGGTACCCCGTGTATAGCCTAGTTATTACCTCGTACCCCTGCACATTGACTCGGTATTGGTACCCCGTGTATAGCCTAGTTATTACCTCGTACCCCTGCACATTGACTCGGTATTGGTACCCCGTGTATAGCCTAGTTTACTCATTGTGTATTTATTCCTTGCTTTTTTTTTTCTTCTATTATTTCTCTTGTTTTTTCTCTGTATTGTTGGGAAGGGCCCGTAAATAAGCATCTCACTGTCTACCTACACCTGTTGTTTACAAAGCATGTGACAAATCAAATTGTTCCATAGTAGCGGATATGAGTTATATACAGTACCAGTTAAAAGTTTGGACACACCTACTCATTCAAGGGTTAGTCTTTATGTTTTATTATTGTCTACATTGTAGAATAATAGTGAAGACATCTAAACTATGAAATAACACATATGGAATCATGTAGTAACCCAAATTTTTTTAATCAAATGGATATATATTTTAGATTTTTAGATTCTTCAAATTAGCCACCCTTTGCTTTGATGACAGCTTTGCACACTCTTGGCATTCTCTCAACCAGCTTCATGAGGCAGTCACCTGGAAGACCAGGTCATCTGATGCAGCACTCCATCACTCTCCTTCTTGGTCAAATAGCCCTTACACAGCCTGGAGGTGTGTTTTGGGTCATTGTCCTGTTGAAAACCAAATGATAGTCCCACTAAGCGCAAACCAGATGGAATGGTGTATCGCTGCAGAATGCTGTGGTAGCCATGCTGGTTAAGTGTGCCCTGAATTCTAAATAAATCACTGACAGTGTCACCAGCAAAGCACCCCACACCATAACACCTCCTCCTCCATGCTTCATGGTAGGAAACACACATGTGGAGATCATCCGTTCACCTACTCTGCGTCTCACAGAAACACGACGGTTGGAACCAAAAATCTCAAATTTGGACTCATCAGACCAAAGGACAGATTTCCACCTGTCTAATATCCATTGCTTGTGTTTCTTGGCCCAAGTCTCTTCTTCTTATTGTGTCCTTTAGTAGTAGTTTCTTTGCAGCAATTCAACAATGAAGGCCTGATTCAAGCAGTCTCCTTTGAACAGTTGATGTTGATATGTGTCTGTTACTTGAACTCTGTGAAGCATTTATTTGGGCTGCAATTTGAGGTGCAGTTAATTGCGGATTTCTGAGGTGCAGTTAACTCTAATGAACTTATCCTCTGCAGCAGAGGTAACTCTGCGTCTGCCTTTCCTGTGGTGGTCCTCATGAGAGCCAGTTTCATCATAGCACTTGATGGTTTTTGTGACTGTACTTGAAGAAACTTTAAAAGTTCTTGACATTTTCCAACTTGACTGACCTTCATGTCCTAAAGTAATGATGGACTGTCGTTTCTCTTTGTTTATTTGAGCTGTTCTTTCCATAATATGGAATTGGTCTTTTCCCAAATAGGGCTATCTTCTGTTTTGCTCAAACACATTAAGATGGCAAGAAATTCCACAAACGTACTTTTAACAAGGCACACATGTTAATTGAAATGCATTCCAGGTGACTACCTCATTAATCTGGTTGAGAGAATAAGAGTGTGCAAAGCTGTCATCAAGGCAAAGGGTGCCAACTTTGAAGAATCTCAAATATAAAATATATGTGTATTTGTTTAACACTTTTTGGTTACTAAATGATTCCACATGGGTTATTTCCTTTTTTTGATGTCTTCACTATTATCCTACACTATTTCTGTAAAACATAGTAAAAAATAAAGAAGAACCATGGAATAAGTAGGTGTGTTCAAACGTTTGACTGGTAATGTGTATCAGAACAGTTGGACACTGATTGGTTTTTCACGCAGTCATAAGAATTCTAGTACATACTGAATCATATATCTGTGTGCATTAGTTAAATTGTCCTCTCATTGCTGCATTTTCCATGCTCTACAGGTCATGCCATAAAAAGTCTCAGCTCTAATATGATTTAAGTGTACTTTGAAAGCATTGACAATAAATCAGCTTTTATGATGAAGTAGTGAATATTGACTATGCATACATTTAGATTTCTTCCTTAATACAATCCCAACAGGTATTCCAGCCAACTCCTGACTTCTTCTCAACATTTTAAACAGTGGGGGATGCTGAGGGGAGGATGGCACATAATAACAGAGCGAATGGAATGGAATCAAATGGTAACCATGGTAACCATGTGTTTGATGTATTTGATACCATTCCACCTATTCCACTCCAGCCATTATCACGCGCACGTCCTCCCCAATTAAGGTGCCACCTGTGATTTTAACTGTGATTTTAACCTTTCAAAGTCCTTTTATTTATGTTCCTTTAAAATATAATTCATTTATCTTACTTACCTCGACACTTCTCAACTTTCTGTTGCAGGTTTTGCTCAACACCAATGATGCAGTTCATTTCAATCCACTTTATTGTAGTGTATGCATAATGATATCCTCTTTGAAATATTGCTCAAGGTGTTAGAGAATACACCGTTGTATGTAATAATACAGGCACCACTCTCACTTCAGTGTGTGCCATGTTGCGTTATGCTATGTGGGTCAATGTAAGGTCCATCTGTTCCTTGTTTGGTGATGCGTTCTTCGTGCAGCCCATTTCCTATTCTTTGTCTGATGGAGATTCTAATGATGATGCATTGACACACAATCAGCCATCGATCTGAATGGGGAGCCCTTTCAGACAGGCAAAATCGCCATGAAAATTGCTGTCATCAGTTGTTTCCGTACAACTACATGAGCTGGTTTTGGGTTTGATCTGCTATGGGCAGTTTCCACACATAATCAGACATAGGACGATAGGAAAGGAGAATGCATGTCTTTTTCAGTGAATTACATTAAAATATGTTCAGTTGTTATAGCCACATTGAAGCAGAGCAGATTCATGTTCTCAAAGAGGCACAGTATTGAAAACCTCTCTCTCTACTGAGTGTAATGATTGCCAGGCGGCGGTAAAATATAAATCCCAAAATGTTCAAAATAAACCAGCCTATGACCGTGACAGTGGACTTCCTCAGCAAGCAGCCTGATACATGATCTTTCCCAAGGGGGGTTATAGCACAATGCTCTCTCAAGCTGAGGTACTCTGTTATGATGAAGTGAATCACTAGAGGGAAACAGACAACATGAAAACATAAAGGAGCTTTTCAATTCCACCACGTCACCTCACCTGTCATCACCCCTCCTCTCTCCTCTGTCCCAGTTTACAGTTAGAATGTGACTACTTTGAAACGTGTGTATATTTAGATAGTTACACTCCTATTCCCAAAATAGTTCAGACATTCATTGATAGGCTAGTCTAACTAGAGCGAAGGAAAAACTGTAGCACTATGCTTATGCATATTTGTAATAGCCTATTATGCTAATATGCACCCTCCATCATCAGTGGCAATGTTGGCATGTCAATCTTGGTGGTGCAAAACACTTTTTTTGGGGGGGGGGGGGGGGGGGGGGGGGGGTGCATGCCAGCAAAACCACTACACAACACAACACTAAACAATTAATTTAACAATAACGGTAACAAACGGTGCCCAAAAACTATTAGGACCTACATGAAGCTGTCCCAACAGCAGTCCCAACACCTTACCACCGCTGCACCTGTCTTTCAGCGGAACCTTGTCTGGCAGTGAAACAGTTCACTCAGCCTCATTTATTGCCTTTAAAAAAAACATAGTGGATATGGCTGACTTGCTTAAACAAATGTGGTTTCTACTGACAATTGAGATGTACAAACCATGGCATAAGGGAATGATGAGCGGATAAGAGGCAATCCCTAATTTAGATTAAGACATTAATGAGCTAGTTAGGACGAACGTAGTCATATAATTATCTGTTTAGCACTTTTGAAATGCACAGCGACAGAATTCAGAACAAGGGCCATTCTTACAGTATTCTCCCTGTACACCAAGTCAGAGCCATATGATAAATAAAAGGGGCATATAAGCAGACAGTGAAAGCTTGTACAATATTCAATGAGGAAATTTCTCTAAAACAGGCTACCACCAAGTCAGAACAGTAGGCTATGTTATGAGGGGGAAAAGGACAAAATTATTAGGGTGAGGCACATGTCTACTAACAGCTTACTACACAACATACACTTAGTATTACTTTCTTAGCTACAGTATACATATCTCCCTGGCATATTACATCATTTATGCAGCAGCATACAATACATTTTTGTTGTACTATGCTCACTTGAACTGCAAAGTGGCGCGGTGGTCCTTCCTGTGGGCAAATTTGGTCATCAAACTGGATTTATGTCATCTCTGAATTTATGGTGCTTTCAAGACAACTGGGAACTCTGAAAAAAACAAGGTTGAATCATGACGTCAGTGATCTTGAAGTCGGAGCTCTAGAAAGAGCCCGAGTTCCCGACTTGAAATTCCGAGTTGGATGAACATTCAAAACGTATTTCCCCAGTCGGAGCTCGTCATTTTCCATGTTTCCAGTTGTCTTGAACTCACTGAAGTCTGAGATTGCCCAGTTCCCAATTTCCATTTATTTTGAACAAGGCAGAAGTTATGGCCAATGTATTCAACCTTTTCTGGACCATGGTGTTGTATGTGAATGTCAATCATTTTATGTTTGGAAAAGAGACCCTTAAACACACCCTTTCCACTGAATAGCAGGCTAGTGATTGCTTTGCAACACTTGCAGTTATCCACTGATTCCTTCCAAACCACTCATTGTTGAATTTGCGATTTCCAACTTGTTGTGTAATGTTTATGTCCAATGACCGATGAGCACTGATATGTTTTATCTATCATTTCTCTTCATATGACAATGATTGAAAAGGATTTGCCAGTAGATTGTCGACTTGATTCCTGATGATGACTGATTGTCTAGCTTGCTATTTGATCATTACAATCAAAGCTACAGTAGATATAACATGATTTGACGTCATTTTATGTGTGACCTTGAGCCTTCTTGGACGGGCATTTCTAATATAAATCTATGGCATCACCAAAGGAGCTTGAATTTCTAGAGCTCACCCTGTAGATTTTTTGGTGACGTGGTGTCCCCATGAATGATCGGACACTGAGCCAATCACGGCGCAGCTAGAGAACATTACCAACCCTATGCTCTGTATGTTCTGCTGGCTGCCCCTCCCACCACCACAGAAAGCACTGAGCTAGACTGAAACACCTGCATTTTGGAGCTGCCTTACTCAAGAAAGTAAAAAGGAGGCCATGTTTGTATGCGGCTTTATTAACTCAATTATATATATATTTTTTACATTGTTTGTAAACTGATATGTGACTAGTATTACTGCCAAAATAACATGCAAAACAGGCGACAACAAAAATATATATAAATATTGTTTTAGCTGAAGAGGTGGGGCATAAAACAGATGGGGCTGCACCTGCGCTGAATGACGGGTCGCCACTGCCCATGATAAACAATCATGTCAACTGTTTCTCTGCTGGGGCTGTGCAATGCTGTAATCTACTGTTCTGTCTCAAGTTATTTAGAAAGGCTAGAAGTCTTCCCATGTTTTTTGAAATCACAAAAGTTATTTTTTGCCAGATAAAGAGATATTTGACTACAATAGATCATCTTCTAATATCAAAGCATATGATCAGTTTCAGTTTGAATCCCAAACGATTTTTCCATTATATAATGTTATGTACGTGAGCAATTTAAATGGGAAGCTGTTCAATTGCAGCGGAATAGCGGATTTTTAAATACTTGGGTTGACGTCACTAAACTTTTCAAGAAGCGGTGCGCGCCGTCAGCGTTTGTGAATAGAGACGGAACAGAACCGTGCATGAACGAGAGACAGCTGGGCGACAAGGAGACCGTACAAAACAAGGAATCTTTCACTTCATTCGGTGGGTTAATGTTCTCTCTCTCTTCTCTGTAGCCTATTAGGAAAAGGGGGAATGCATAGGCTACTTTTTGTGCAGACTTTTACGTTTTCCTATGAGTTAACATCGTTAGTTATAGGCTATGGCAATTTTGTTTCATTGAATTGCTGGTTCGATTAAACTGTACACAATGTCTGCTGTTTTTGACAGCGCTGCGTTAATATACTCACTGTATTTGTTATGCCGGGATTTATTGCTGAATGGATTCTGCTGGAATAGGCTACTTTGTGTTTTTGCTTTTCTTATTTGTCTAACTATGGCATGTGTCATTAAAGCGATTTTTCATGACTGATTTGAGACACGTTCTTAGAAGAGCTACACACGTGCTTATTTAAAAATATATATTTTTAAATACTCAATATTTACAAATGAGTAAACATCCAGAGTTAAAAGAAACAACGTTGTAGTGAAAGGGGGGTTAATTTGTAGAAGGGTCACATGTAATGTTTTAATAGCTATAGGCTATGTTGAATACAGGTTGTTTTTTAAAGACCTTAAAATACATTAAGGGAGCATCTTCCTTTTATCAAGGTTTGTAATGTGCAACACACTGGTGTGTGAGCAGATCTGGCCATTCTAGGTCACTGTGGGTTATTGTGTTGCGCAACATTTGAATAGAGCAAAACGTTGAGTTTTAAGTGTCTCTCTTCCCCATTGTTTGACTGAAGCAGAGCTGGCCCGTGATGATAAAAGTTCTGCTTGAGGCAAGAGCTTGAATTAGAAGATGTTTCCTGAACTGTATTCACCCAATGAGAATGTCCTCTTTAACCCCAAGAACAAGGCTTTATAGCAGAAGTTAAAACAGCCTGCAGGACAAATGCAAAAAGAGTAAATGATAATGAAGAGTTTTACTGCTCTAGACATGGAGCTTTGCAGCACCATGCTGTGATAGCTGATATCTGTAACAGTCCTGCACTCTATACACACTTACAGACAGAGTGCTGCTTCTCCAATTTCAAACCTAACCACGTTAAATGCTCCCCTCTCTAAAGCTGCCCAATTTCACTTTGTTGATGCAAGCCACGCATGACTCTGATGCAGCCAGGACTGCTTTGCTGGAGTCTACATGGACCACACTTGTTAATCAATCAAATGTATTTACAAAGCCCTTTTTACATCAGCAGTGCTTATACAGAAACCCAGCCTAAAACCCTAAACAGCAAGTAATGCAGATGTAGAGGCATGGTGGCTAAGTCTAGTTTTTACCTTTTTTAATCAGCAACTGGTTCAGAATCAACTTAGTTTAGTGGGCTGGGTCTATGGCCAATTGATCAGACAATTAGGCTACAAGGAGTTATTGATAACAGCAGAAAACTCAGACAAGCACTGGACTCTACATTTATTTACAGATATTGTATGCTGCCACTGTTAGTACAGTCCCTCACTGTCACATGGAATCAGTGCTCTGCTTTGTCTTGTGCTGAGGATGGCACCTGCTGCTGGATCCCTGTTTCTCCTCTCTTTCTAATCATTAGCAGTACTCTAAGGCTCAAGTAAACCTGAAGCGGTGGCCAGGGCAATCCCATGCTGCTTGGTTAGCGCATCACTCTCAAATTAAACCCCTCGTTTGCTTCGTGGTCTGTCCTGACCACGGAGACGTCAATCCACCTGCCCTCTACAAACAGACATTTCCAGGCATCTCCCAGGGGTTGTAGTGACCTTTTACCTGAGGCTCCTTCCTACTTCCTGTGGGGATTCTGATGCTGCTGGCTCTACCTGCTGCTCTCTAGGAGAAGAAGCATCAGCATCACACAAGTCTGTCTGACAGCAGCACCCTACTCAGCTGTCAGAACACATTGATTCTCAAAGTAGGAGGAAGCTTAAGCACCCGGTGAAGAAGTTGCAACTCAAGTGAATCCATAGTAATACCTACTGGCTCGTTATGGTTCTCTACTTTTATGTAATATTCCATATTAAGGTGGACTTCATAGACCAGTAAATGGATGCTGTTTTTGACTGTGCAATACACCACATAGCTCTATTATACTTGTCTGGACTTGCAGGCTGTTGAGGGTTTTACTATACTGTAGTTTTGGCATTCTCATTAGAAGGATAGCGGTTTAATTTGCTGAGCTTGATTAATTGTTATTTCATGAACTGATATTAATTACGGGCTGCTGAACAGTTTGGCGATCAATGCTCTATAATGAAGATGCTTAGGCTAATTAATTGGTCATGTGGGCTGGTGAGAGACTCGTCCTGAAACGATTGATAGTAAAAGAGTGATGCTCGATAGTGTTTGGCCGGCTGCCAATATGAGCACCTGTATTAAACCACTTTCAAATTATTTTGTCACTCAGCCCAGAGAAAATGGAATCAGATTAGTTTTTATTGAGACTGTTTGGTCATGAAGGCCTATGTCTGTGTGCTTTAATCTGTTTTTTTCCTGATTGGAAAGATGTGGCTTGTGTTAGTCAGCAGTACCTATACCTCTGAGTGATTTGTTTCAACATTTTGTTAAAAGTTTTAAAAAGATTGACATCACACAGCGCTGTTAATTCAGACTCAATACTTGAGTTATAATATTTAATTCTTTGCTCATATAGAACGATTTGTGACTGGCCATAGAAATATGATCTATAGATTCTATTTCTATGCGATTGGCTCTTTCTAGAGTCTGGAGAGAATTATGCTTCTGCATATAAATTATAGACATTTATTCATCTCCATTTTCCACTTGATTGGAAAGCTTTATTGATTAAAAAAATGAGCAGCACAAAATGGGACATTTCTCATTTATGAATTGACTTGTTTTAATGGCGGCAGCATCTCATTAAAAACGCCTGAACTGCCTTCACTCATTCATTATGGAGACTGCTGCAAGTTCTTTTGAAAATGGTCAGTTAAACAGTTATTTAAAGTTAAAGGAATCAAATGAAATCAAAGTTCAAAACAAATCTAATAAACTGTTTTTAAAGTACACACTCCAGGCTCAAAGCTCATTGCCTTTAAAACGAATTCTGGAAATAAAGACAAACTCTGCAGCGATTTGATTGAGTCCCCAGAACACTGTGGCTCCACACTGACCTTCCTTTAGGGAAATACAAGGAGTGTTTAGACTGGACTTGTTCACCATCCATGCATGAATGGAATTGGATGTCGTTTCCCAATTAGCTTATGCGACTATGTTGGGTTTCCCAGTGAGTGCTTTGAATTAGATTTGAATTCCACTTGAATTCCACAGTGGGCCAACTTCACTGTCATGCACATATTTCACTGTCTGGGAGACAGTATATCAACTGATGTGCTCCAGAAGTCAGAAGTGTAACATTTATGCAATACACAATGAGGAACTGTGTGTGTAGCGTGTGCATAGTGTTTTCATACGCATACTTTGGATACATAAACATTGTTTCGATCATAAAAGATAAGATATATATCAGTGTTTAATATGCAGTAATTAAGCAATAAGGCATGAGGGGATGTGATATATGGATAATATACCATGTCCAAGGGCTGCTCTTTTCACGAAGCAACGCGGAGTGCCTGGAGACAGCCCTTAGCCGAGGTAAATTGGCCATATACCATAAACCCCCGAGGTGCCTTATTGCTATTATAAACTGATTACCAACGTAATTAGAGCAGTAAAAATAAATGTTTTGTCATCCACCTGGTATACGGTCTCATATACCACGGCTGTCAGCCAATCAGCATTCAGGGCTCAAACCACCCAGTTTATAATGGTGAATAATGTTGCTTTCTCTCAGTCTCGACCATAGTTGTCAATGAGGTATGAGCACAATACTATTGTTCTACTACTCTGTCCTTAACCAATCAAATCAAGAGAATGTGTCAAATCAAATCTTTATTTGAAGTGCATTTTAAATTGGAACACACTTAACATTAAAACAACCAAATGAAGGAGAAATTAGCTCTTTAATATTGGTTGTTTCCAGTCACCAGTATAATGATCTAATTCATCCTCATGGTATAGTGAGTCCCTGTACACTGCTCAGTCATAATTCTCTCCTGAGGCAGAAGCACATTAATCACCTCATTGCTTTGGTTTGGCAGGTGTCCTTCCTATGACACACACAGATTAATGATTTAAATAACCCAATTGATCTGCGTAGAGTAGGCTAAAAAGACCGTGTCCCAAAGTAAGCAGAGAAAACAAATGAAATGGAAATGTTGACAGAGTGAGAAGTCATGGTAAAACATTAAACTGGCTGTTTCAATCTTGTTTTATATTGTTGTGAAGAACAGTTTTAATTGTTTTGTTAGTGAGCGTATTGAGTCTGTGGTCCCACTTTGCTGTAATCCAATTGGCTTTTCTTCTAAACAGGTCAGCCATATTGTTTGAGTGGAAAAGCCTGAAACCCCAAATCCTGCCCTCCTTTGACTCATATCATTCTAACCAGACTAATATTACTCTAGTTTCTACCGTATCATGATGATCCTAACCAGACTAATATTACTCTAGTTTGTACCGTATCATGATGATCCTAACCAGACTAATATTACTCTAGTTTGTACCGTATCATGATGATCCTAATCAGACTAATATTACTCTAGTTTCTACCGTATCATGATGATCCTAACCAGACTAATATTACTCTAGTTTCTACCGTATCATGATGATCCTAACCAGACTAATATTACTCTAGTTTCTACTGTATCATGATGATCCTAACCAGACTAATATTACTCTAGTTTCTACTGTATCATGATGATCCTAACCAGACTAATATTACTCTAGTTTCTACCGTATCAAGGTGAATACCTTCTCTTTCTTTGATACACACTCTACCCCTGCATCAAATGCTGAAGAAAAGTAAAAAGGTACTTCAAATGGAGATATGGCCAGCAAGATGGATGGCAGAGCACAATGGATCACTTCTCTAGGACACTCAGGGAAGAGGAACAAAAGAAGTTCACCCTTGAGCTGAGTCATGTGAATATGATGTACTAGTGTTGTAGAAAGGAACTCTAAGGGGCCAGACATAGTACTTGGGAGTCTGAAGTACAATGATGTTTCATCCAGTGTTGCAGTAGTTCTCCAGGTGCAGGAGATATTTAAGTTTAGCCCCCAGTGGTTTAATGTAGGATCTCGGCAGAGGGGGCTCTGATCCAAGACCCGTTCATTAGAGTGCAACTTCTCTTTGAAGCACATATGATGACCTAGGAATGTGGAACTTTAATGATTGGGAAAAAGCTGACCGTAGACCAGAGTGCTCTGATTGGATTCCCCTCTGCCTGAGGAGCGAGGAGGGCTTTTAGTTTGGGATCTGGGTAGAGAACTGATCTAGGGTCAGTTCAATGTGTTCTCGAACATCTCATTCTAAATGAGCATGGGCATTAATATGGAGATGGTTCCCCCCTTTGCTGCTATAACAGCCTCCACTCTTCTGGGAAGGTTTTCCACTAGCTGTTGGAACAGAGGTCAGGGCTCTGTACAGGCCAGTGAAGTTCTTCCTCACCGATCTCAACAAACCATTTCTGTATGGACCTCACTTTGTGCACAGGGGGCATTGTCATGCTGAAACAGGAAAGTGCCTTCACCAAACTGTTGCCATGAAGTTGGAAGTACAGAATCGTCTAGAATATCATTGTATGCTGTAGCGTTAAGATTTCCCTTCACTGGAACTAAGGGGACTAGCCCGAACCATGAAAACAGCCCCAGACCATTGTTGTTCCTCCTCCACCAAACTTTACAGTTGGCACTATGCATTGGGGCAGGTAGCGTTCTTCAGGCATCCGCCAAACCCAGATTTGTCCGTTGGACTGCCAGATGATGAAGTGTGATTCATCACTCCAGAAAACACGTTTCCACTGCTCCAGAGTCCAGTGGCGGCTAGCTTTACGCCACTCCAGCCGACACTTGGCATTGTGCATGGTGATCTTAGGCTTGTGTGCGGCTGCTCGGCCATGGAAACCCATTTCATGAAGCTCCCGACAAACAGCTTGTGTGCTGACGTTGCTTACAGAGGCAGTTTAGAACTCGGTAGTGAGTGTTGCAACTGAGGACAGACTATTTTTACACGCTAAGCGCTTCAGCACTCGGCGGGTCCCGTTCTGTGAGCTTGTGTGGCCTACCACTTTGCGTCTGAGCCGTTGTTACTCCAAGACGTTTCTACTTTACAATAATCGCACTTACAGTTGATCGAGGCAGCTCTAGCAGGGCAGAAATTTGACTTGTTGGAAAGGTGGCATCCTATGACGGTGCCACGCTGAAAGTCACTGAGCTCTTCAGTAAGGCCATTCTGCTGCCAATGTTTGTCTATGGAGATTGCACGGCTGTGTGCTTGATATGTATACACCTATAAGCAACGGGTGTAGCTGAAATAGCCAAATCCACTAATTTGAAGTGGTGTCCACATACTTTCGGGTATGTAGTGTATCTCCCAGCACCCACCTCACCCAGACCTCTGTTTGCAACACTGGGTGGGGACCACTGCTTCACAGAAAAACACTGAGGGTGCACTTCAATAGCCATAGCTTGGCAGTGTGTGGACACAGACCAGGGTAATGTTGAGGTATGGGCAGGTCTAAAATAGATCAAATGACTTCACAGTGCTGTATTTGTATTAATGAATGATTAGATCTGTTATTCTGTTAATAAAATAGGACATTACGTGATACACCAGATCAGTATCTCAGCAATTACAATGCTTGTTTTAGACTGGGCGGTGTGCGTGTTGCTCAATTTCCTTTCGCGTTGGAGAAACAGGAAGGGATTTCCGGGGGCTGACAGAAATGGGACTTGGGTCTGATTTGAACCAAAATCCTATATGCCTGTCTACCACAGGATATAAAATCCATCTTATCATGGCCTGTCTGTGTGCTTTGATCCAGTTAATGGATATCAGTGGCTTGGTAATGTTTCACAATAGTCTCATATACTGCTTTCACATAGGATTTACGGTATTTTGTCTGTAAAAAAAAATTGGGCAAGGTTTATATGAATCTCTTACAAACAGGCCCATTTTTACCACATACTTGCCTGCATATACCTTTTATACCTCTGGTGGTGGTTCTAGTGGTGTTTGTGGTGTGCAGACGTGGGTGGGCATCTATTTTAATAAATCCATTGAATACTGTATACACCATGAATTTGTTTAGGCAGGTCCTAAGAAACATAAGACTAATAAAATGTATTTTCATAACAATAGAATGGCATATTTTGAGTTTGTTACATCCAAATAGAATGAAATCAATAGTTATTATTTTGTTCAATAAATAGACAAGACACACCGACTGGATCACAGTGAACACACACATATTTTGTAGTAAGAATATAATGAAATATAACAGAATAAAATACTACTAATATTTTCCCCACAGCAACGTGTGTAACCGTTGTTATGTAAAAACGGGATATTTGGAAACAGAGCCCGAGGCAAGCCCATTCTTTTTTCATCCCATTAGTAATAGCAATCTATATTTTCAAAAGTATGTGAATCTCATGTTCATATTTAACAACCTCTGCAGGCTTTTGGAGTTGCCTTTACGCTATCGAGCAAAATAATAGGCCTACGCTTGATTTAGGCTACATTATTGCATGCTAAATGTTTCTGATCAGTGATAGATGAGCATACAGATGTGACAATACAGAGGCGGATGCAAGATGCAAGCAACGATGGTTTAATGAATACAGTTTACAGCAGCAACAGGACAGACTGACTCTACTCAGACGGAATCCAACCCAGGGACTAGGGCGCATCTTCCGATGATAGCGTGCTGAGAAATCCAGGGGAGTGTGTCCGGATGTGTAGGAGGGAGCACAGCAGATAATCCACACAAGGGCGATGAGAGATGAGTACGGACACACGACACAAACTCAGAGAAGTAACAACGATCTGACAACAAGAAACACTGGTTACAGAACATATAAAGGGAAGATAAGTGATTCCAGCTGGCACAGACAATCAGGCTGAGATTGGGAACCACGCCCACACAAACACGGGAGAGAGAGAGAGAGAGAGAGAGAGAGAGAAAGAGAGAGGGAGGCAGTGGATTCATGAACCGTGACAATACCCCCCCCCCTAGGAACGCCTCTTGGCGTTCCCAGGCGAATTTACCTGTCGATTGAAATCATCGATAAGGGAGTGATCCAGAATGTCCCTAGCAGGTACCCAACTTCTCTCCTCCGGGCCGTAACCCTCCCAGTCCACCAGGTACTGGAATCCGCGTCCCCTCCTTCTAGAGTCCAAAATACGATTGACAGAAAAGGTGGGTTCCCCATCAACAAGTCGTGGCGGCGGGGGAACCGGGACCGGCGGGTTAATGCGTGCCTGAAACACAGGTTTTATTTTAGACACATGAAAGGTAGGATGAATTCTCCTATACGCCGGAGGAAGCTTGAGCCGGACCGCCACCGGACTAATGATCCTGGTGACTTTGAACGGGCCGATAAATTTGGGGGCAAGCTTGTTCGAAACGGATCGGAGTGGAATGTTCTTAGTAGAAAGCCACACTCTTTGGCCAACGACGTATACCGGAGGCTTCGACCGGTGGCGATCGGCCTTAGCCTTGGTGCGCGCCCCCACCCGGAGAAGAGTCTCACGGGCTCTGCTCCATGCGTGACGGCACCTCTGGATGAAAGCGTGAGCGGAGGGAACAGTGACCTCGGACTCCGTACTGGGAAAGATAGGTGGCTGGTAACCTAAACTACACTCAAACGGAGAGAGACCCGTGGCTGCCACTGGCAACGAATTGTGAGCGTACTCAACCATAGAGAGTTGTTGACTCCAGGAAGAGGGATTCTTAGAAACCAAACATCGCAACACTCTCTCCAAATCTTGGTTGGCCCTCTCCGTTTGACCGTTGCTCTGGGGATGAAACCCTGAAGACAGGCTGACACTCGCTCCCAGTAACCTACAAAACTCTTGCCAAAACTTGGACACAAATTGGGGCCCCCTGTCAGAAACTACGTCCATCGGCAGGCCATGTAAGCGAAAGACGTGATCCACGACAGTTACCGCTGTCTCCTTGGCAGATGGTAATTTAGGCAAGGGAATAAAATGAGCCGCCTTCGAGAACCGGTCCACCACGGTCAAAACAACCGTCTTGCCCTGGGAGGGCGGGAGGGCGGTAACAAAATCTAGCGCGATGTGGGACCAGGGTCTCGAAGGGACCGACAGCGGTTGGAGTAACCCATCTGGGGGTCGATTAGAAGTCTTCCCAGTGGCACAAACCGAGCAAGCCAAGACAAAACTGTGAATGTCACGAGCCATCAGTGGCCACCAAAAGCGTTGCTTAACCAAAAAGCTAGTGCGGCTGACTCCTGGATGACACGCTACGTTGGAGCAATGTCCCCACCGAATAACATCGGACCGACACCCCTCCGGCACAAACAACCGATTAGGCGGGCAACCGGGCGGAGGCGTTACCCCTTCTAAGGCCGTTTTGACCCTCGATTCAACCTCCCATGTGAGTGTGGAAACCACTAGGGTCCCGGGTAGGATGCACTCGGGAGTGGATGGGCGTTCGGAATGGTCAAAAATGCGAGAAAGGGAATCGGGTTTGACATTCTTGGAACCCG
Source organism: Oncorhynchus kisutch (assembly GCF_002021735.2). Taxonomy (NCBI): domain Eukaryota; kingdom Metazoa; phylum Chordata; class Actinopteri; order Salmoniformes; family Salmonidae; genus Oncorhynchus; species Oncorhynchus kisutch. The sequence goes on along the minus strand of NC_034178.2, from coordinate 24,793 downwards.
GGCGATACGAGAGAGAGAAGTCAAAACGTCCGAAAAAGAGTGCCCACCGCGCCTGCCTGGAGTTGAGTCGCTTGGCGGTTCTGATATATTCTAAATTCTTGTGATCGGTCCAAACTATAAAAGGTACCCCCGAACCCTCTAACCAATGGCGCCACTCCTCCAGTGCTAACTTCACTGCCAACAACTCTCTGTTGCCAATGTCGTAGTTGCGTTCCGCAGGTGATAACCGATGGGAAAGGAACGCGCAAGGGTGCATCTTGTTGTCAGAAGAGGAACGTTGGGAAAGTACCGCACCTACCCCCACCTCTGAAGCGTCCACCTCCACCACGAACTGACGCGAGGGATCGGGAGCAATGAGGATGGGAGCCGAAACAAAGCGGCTCTTGAGTTTGGTGAATGCAGCCTCGGCTGTATCGGACCACCTGAACGTCACTCTGGGGGAGGTTAAGGCGGTAAGAGGAGCGACTATCTGGCTAAAGTTGCGAACGAAACGCCGGTAGAAATTGGCGAATCCCAGAAACCTCTGTAGGGCCTTACGGGAATCTGGGCTTGGCCAATCCACCACAGCCTTAACCTTGTCAGGATCCATGCGAATACCTTCAGTCGAGACGATGTAACCTAGGAATGGAACGGATTGTGCATGAAAAATGCATTTCTCCGCCTTGACAAAAAGTCCATTCTCCAACAACCTCTGAAGCACTCGTCTGACGTGCTGAACGTGTTCCTGGAGAGAAGAAGAAAAAATCAGTATGTCATCCAGGTAAACATATATGAACTGATCAATCATATCTCTCAGCACGTCATTGACGAGTGCCTGGAAAACCGCTGGGGAGTTGGATAGCCCAAAAGGCATGACCAAATATTCGAAGTGCCCTCTGGGGGTGTTAAACGCGGTCTTCCATTCGTCCCCCCCCCTTATGCGGACCAAATGATATGCATTCCGTAAATCCAACTTAGTGAACACGGATGCTCCCTGTAACCTTTCAAAGGCTGAGGACATCAACGGTAAGGGATAGGTATTCTTCACTGTGATGTTATTCAACCCACGGTAATCAATGCAAGGACGCAGAGAACCGTCCTTCTTCCCCACAAAGAAGAACCCGGCCCCCGCTGGAGAAGAGGAAGGACGAATGAATCCAGATGCCAGAGAATCAGAGATGTATCTCTCCATAGCCTCCCTCTCAGGAACAGAGAGTGAATATAACTTGCCTTTAGGCGGAGACTCACCTGGCAATAATTCTATTGCACAGTCATAGGGACGATGCGGAGGAAGAGAAGCAGCACGGGACTTACTGAACACCTCCTTCAGGTCGAGGTATTCAACGGGCACGTTAGACAAATCCACTGCCTCCTCTAGAAACACAGAATCAGACACAGACGAACAAGCAGACACCAAACAGGACTCAAGGCACTTGTTACTCCACATGGATATAGAGTTATGACCCCAGTCAACTCTGGGGTTGTGTTGGGTGAGCCAAGGGTGGCCGAGAACTAATGGTGCAATGGGTGAGTCCATGAGTAGAAATGATAGTGTCTCAGTGTGATTGCCAGAAGTGATGAGTGTGATAGGTTCAGTGGTGTGAGAAATGTTAGGGAGTTCTTGACCATTGAGAGCGTTGACGGATATCTTGTGCGAGAGTGAGGTGATAGGAATCTGGAGTTTGTGAGCGAGCTTGAAGTCCATGAAATTACCCTCTGCTCCTGAATCCAGTAAGGCTTGGGTGTCGTGCGTGTGGGTGGCCCATCTTAGTCTTACCGGGAGGAGAGTAGATGATGAGGTCTTCTCTGTGGTGACACCACCCGATAGTAGCCTCAAGCTTACTACCGGGCCTGATCTTTTACCGGGCAGGAGTGGATAAAGTGGCCCGCTCTACCACAGTAGAGACAGAGTCCTTGGGATCTCCGCCTCTCCCTCTCTTCCCGGGAGAGGCGAGCTCTCCCCAGCTGCATGGGTTCGTGAGCGGAGGCTGAACTGGCCGTGTTCCCGCCGCTGGCATGCCAGCCCTCCGTGTCGTTATACGGTCTGTTAGGGCATGCTCGGTGGCCAATACGACTCAGACGAGCGTCGACCCTCAAGGCTAGTTCCACTAGTCCATTTAAATTCCTGGGAAGGTCCAGAACATAAATCTCCTTCTGGATCCGGTCCTCCAGCCCATGCAGGAACATGTCCCACTGCGCCTCCTCGTTCCACTGACACTCTGCGGCCAGAGTGCGGAATTGGATGGAGTATTCCGATACTGAACGGTCTCCTTGGCGAAGGTCAGCGAGTAGTCTGGCCGCCTCCCTACCCGCCACGGCCCGATCGAAGACCCTTCTCATCTCCTCGGAGAGTGTCTGGAAAGAGGTGCAGCATGGGTCCTGGTTCGCCCACACCGCCGTTCCCCAAAGAGCCGCTTTGCCTGATAGCAGTGTGAGTACGAATGCTACCTTAGACTGTTCACGGTTGAAGGTCCGTGGCTGCAACGAGAATTGCATGGAACATCTCGTAAGAAAAGCTCTGCAATAGTCAGGATCACCTGAATAACCCTCTGGTGTCGGTAGCCGTGGCTCTAGCTGGGAATCCGGCTCTGGCGGGGCGGGTTGAACTGCCGATGTAGGTGGCGCAGCGAGACCCCTCAGATGTTGTAATTGTTGGGTCAGCTGGGATACCTGCGTCACAAGGCCTTGTACTGCCTGACCTGTGCTGGAGATGTTCTCCTCTTGTTGATCCATTCTCGTGATACTGCGGGAAATGAATTCGGTCAGACTCGTTGAACTCGCTGCATCCATGGTCTGGTCAGATCGTTCTGTGACAATACAGAGGCGGATGCAAGATGCAAGCAACGATGGTTTAATGAATACAGTTTACAGCAGCAACAGGACAGACTGACTCTACTCAGACGGAATCCAACCCAGGGACTAGGGCGCATCTTCCGATGATAGCGTGCTGAGAAATCCAGGGGAGTGTGTCCGGATGTGTAGGAGGGAGCACAGCAGATAATCCACACAAGGGCGATGAGAGATGAGTACGGACACACGACACAAACTCAGAGAAGTAACAACGATCTGACAACAAGAAACACTGGTTACAGAACATATAAAGGGAAGATAAGTGATTCCAGCTGGCACAGACAATCAGGCTGAGATTGGGAACCACGCCCACACAAACACGGGAGAGAGAGAGAGAGAGAGAGAGAGAGAGAGAGAGAGAGAGAGAGAGAGAGAGAGAAAGAGAGAGGGAGGCAGTGGATTCATGAACCGTGACAACAGAGCTATACCACCAATTTATTTGCCCAGCCAGAGAATTAACCTCATGTACAGACAGAGATTGCATGAAACAAAATCACATCGATTAGCAAAAAAACGTGTAGGCTAATGAACACATAGTTAGTCATCACTTCTTGTAGGCTATTTGCTGCTGTTTTTCACTAAATGAACATGACATCCACTGTCCCACTACTAACTTTACCATTGAACTGGGTTGATGGAAATATGGTGTTTTCAGTGCATGTAGATTACATGAGGTACAGTATGTCCAACAGAGAACACAGAACACTGCTCAAACAGAGCCCTTCTCCTTTGATCTCGTTGGCTGTTGTCCGTCTCAATGTATTCCAGCCCGGAATCCGCTGGGTTCTAAGGCATTGTTGGATTTGGAATGTGTGACTGTTCAGGCCAGTGGAAGCCTTGTGTATGGAATCTGCTGTGTGATTGTCGTGGTAACGGGCTTAGTTGAGCTTGGTGTTTGCAGGAGCTAGATAGCAGGGGCTGGAATAAGGCTATGGTTGGAGCCTTGGCATCCATTAGGAGCTCAATGTTAGTCCTCCTTCCCCCTCAATGGGTTTCTGTCGTGTTCCTGCTGCAGTTATACACTACAGTATCACTGAAACATGAGTCCTTGTGGCATACATACAGGCCAATAAGGGGTTCTCTCTCGCTCCTACTTTTGAATTGTTTGTATTTTCCTGTCCTCTCTCTGACCAGAGTGGTGAGTTTATGGTGATGGATATTCGGTTGGAGCGGGAAGGAACTGCATTACCGAGATATGATAGCATAATAAAGCTGTCATCTCTGTAGTAAATGTGTTATGGAAATGCGTTGTGGCAGGAGAAGACAAAGGAAGCGACCAACGCTGTGTTATGTAGGCGGAGAGATGAATGACCTGGTGAAGCTACAGTTTATCTTACAGTTAGCTTTTATAAGGAAAATATAAATCTATTGTGTGGGTAAATACAGAGCTATATATAGCCCTAGTTTCCCTCACAGTGCTACCTTACTGTAGAATCCTCTTTATTGCTCATCTAGACAAGACCGGTATGATACGTCTGGCATATTGATTGGTCTCCTCAATGCTTATATCTGGGTTGAATATTAATGAGGAAATATTAGTTTGCATAATAGACATGTAATAGAATCCCCCTGAATAGTCTACATACAATACAACAATACAAGTACTTTATATTCCAGTATAACTGGCCAAACACCATTCGTCAAGATAATTGACCTACATTTGGTAACAAAGGCGAGAAACATTATTTTCATTGTTTGGTGTCGCCCCCACCCCGACTGCTTAGAGAGGGTTTTATATTATTGTTATTAACAGTGCTTAACAGTGGAAATATAGGTCAATCTCTACAAAACCAGACACTCTTTCCAATGCTCTAGACATGGTCATAAATCCTGTTTTGAATAGCTTACATTGGTCAATGTTTAAGGTGGCTTATGAATCATCATTGTAAGAGAAAGGGATAATTGAGGAAAGTTAGGGTTATTGGTAGGTTTAGGGTTGAGCTGGGGTGTGGACATGAAGCTAGGTTTAGGGTTGAGCTGGTGTGTGGACGTGAAGCTAGGTTTAGGGTTGAGCTGGGGCGTGGACGTGAAGCTAGGTTTAGGGTTGAGCTGGGGTGTGGACATGAAGCTAGGTTTAGGGTTGAGCTGGGGCGTGGACGTGAAGCTAGGTTTAGGGTTGAGCTGGGGTGTGGACATGAAGCTAGGTTTAGGGTTGAGCTGGGGTGTGGACATGAAGCTAGGTTTAGGGTTGAGCTGGGGTGTGGACATGAAGCTAGGTTTAGGGTTGAGCTGGGGTGTGGACATGAAGCTAGGTTTAGGGTTGAGCTGGGGTGTGGACATGAAGCTAGGTTTAGGGTTGAGCTGGGGTGTGGACATGAAGCTAGGTTTAGGGTTGAGCTGGGCCAGGGGGTAAACCCATATTACTCACGCACTCTGTAAAATAAACAACTATTCTCTTTTCCTGTCAGTCTGTAAATACTCTGCCTGCAGGTTCAATGTTAGGTATTTTGAAGCAGTATTTGTTCCCTTAAAGTCTCTGCTTCAACTTATCTTGACTGTCATCAGGTGACATGGGTAATCGATCAGTTATGTCTAGAATGGCTCTGGCAAAACACTATTTGTCATACAGAAGTGTACCTAAAGTTTTTCTCTGACTTGCACCATCCAATTACATTTATTAAAAGGGAATTTTCTGTCCAGAACCATTCACCTGTCAAGAAATAGACAGTTTTGTCATTTTAAATTAGAGACTTGTGTGTTAGAAGGTGCAAAGAGCGGGTCTGGCTGAGTGTGTTTCCAGGGGTCCCCTGAGGGGGTTGACTGGCTATAGGGAGAGGGCCTGGCTGGGTGTGTTTCCAGGGTCCCCTAAGGGGGTTGACTGGGTACAAGGAGCGGGCCTGGCTGGGTGTGTTTCCAGGGGTCCCCTAAGGGGGTTGACTGGGTACAAGGAGCGGGCCTGGCTGGGTAGGTTACATGGTACTGGCCACAGGGAGGGCTTTGGGGGATGGCACAGACTTATCTACTCCAGACAGAGGACTGCAGCTCAGTCTTAACGGGGATAGGGGTTGTCTCAATTGGAAAAATTAGATCTCCAATGTCCTCTGTGCTGAGCTGTTGTTTTCAGAGATGCAGCACAGGTAAACCAATACAGGTATTCACAGGGCCTGGAGTGTTCTGGTCCATGTTGGAGTGTGAGGGAGAGTAGATGATCCAACAAGTTCTGATACGACAGCTTCTACTAGAGGTTGACTGATTATGATTTTTCAACGCCGATACTGATACCGATTTATTGGAGGACCAAAAAAGCTGATACCGATTAATCACAGGATATAATTTTTTACTTTTTTTATGTATTTGTAATAATTACAACAATACTGAATGAACACTTATTTTAACTTAATATTATACATCAATAAAAATCTATTTAGCCTCAAATAAATAATGAAACATGTTCAATTTGGTTTAAATAATGCAAAAACAAAGTGTTGGAGAAGAAAGTACAAGTGCAATATGTGCCATGTAAGAAAGCTAATGTTTCAGTTCCTTGCTCAGAGAACATATGAAAGCTGGTGGTTCCTTTTAACATGAGTTTTCAATATTCCGAGGTAATAAGTTTTAGGTTGTAGTTATTATAGGAATTATAGGACTATTTCCCTCTATACCATTTGTATTTAATTAACTGTTGACTATTGGATGTTCTTATAGTCACTTTAGAATTGCCAGTGTAACAGTATAGCTTCCGTCCCTCTCCTCGCTCCTCCCTGGGCTCGAACCAGCAACACAATGACAACAGCCACCACATCGAAGCAGCGTTACCCATGCAGAGCAAGGGAAACAACCACCCCAAGGCTCAGAGCGAGTAGCGCGTGCTAACTATAAATTGGCAAATCGGCGCCCAATAATACCGATTTCCGATTGTTATGAAAACTTGAAATCGACCCTAATTAATCGGCCATTCCGATTAATCGGTCGACCTCTAGCTTCTACCACCAGGCCATCAGACTGTTGAACAGATAATCCTAGCTGTCTGCCTGCACAGACCTGCACCGTAGAGACTATTTGCACTCTTACTACACATCCAACCCATACACACACTTACACAGACACACAGACACACTTACACAGACTGCTGTTCTATTATATCATATTTATTCGACTGAGTGATTCATACTTTTCAACAACATCAACAGAGACATATTGCTTAACCAGGACAACAGGTTTCTGGATCAGATTCCCTCCCATGTAGAAGGTGCTGCAGAATACACATAAAGAAGAAATGAAGATGGAGCCAGTCATTTCTCTCTCCACAGTGTAACCCTGTTAACTTGCATTGCTGCCTGATTGATCGAATGGACACACAAATCATTTCTCACTGCCTTAAAAACCATACGCTCCATTAAGAGTGTTAGAATGTATACAGCTATGAGAAATGTCTAATGTCTCTTCCATCACACACAAGCTAAATGACGGGTATGTCAGGAGAAGGGGATAGTGAGCCTTAGCCTGTTTTCATCTTTGAAGCTTGTCATGCAAATAACTGTCAAGTCTCCTGTCAGAAGATGATGATATGAACACCAGCCCTGTTTTCACATTACTGAGACGTGTTCTAAGGGACATTGTGAACGTATCATTTATACTGTATGGATAAGCACAGTTAAATGTTTCTGAGAGTTTTGTCTTTGAAATGGGCAACGCGCCATATTATAGATCCTGTAGGGGGGGCCATGTGTTCCCTATAGCCGCTTTCGCTCAACCTCGTCCTCATTCTCTCTTTCTCTCTCTCTTTCTCTCTCTGTCTTTCTCATCTTAAAAATAATCTTTCCCCCTCCCATCTTCAAGTTCTGTCCTATTTGGTTCTGTATGTTCATTGGTTGAATATCTTTAAGGGGAAAGAGTTAAGCCATTTACTGTTGTAGTGTGGGCTGTCAGGTTGCTGTGGTGATGCACATTATATTCTAATGGAAGGAAAATTTTCCAGGAGCCAAATCTCAGCTGGGATTTGATGTGTGTTATTTTCCCTGGGAGAGAAATGGAGAAAATACCATTACTCCATCAGTATTGGTTATAGAAACAATGTCAGGGGGCTTTATACTCTCTACCCCATAGTGTACTACTGTATATACCAATATTGCATAACCTATTATGCTTCATGTTTGAATCTGTGGAGCAATATAGATGCAAATGATTAGAGCCTAGCTTGTCCAATATAAAAATGTTCTTCCAATTTGTAGTCATAATCTTCCAATATTTTATGCTATAAAGAGATGTCATATTATAATAATGTATGGTTACCATGAGAAGATCCTTCGTAATCATGATGGGGATGATAATCAATACTTCCTCTGTTTTTCTCTCAACAGGAGAGAGGGAACTGATGAGTCAGAGGGGAGGATAGATGAGTAACGGACACTACTAGTGGGTTCCAGACACACAAATCCAAACCAAGAAGGTACATTCATCTTCCTCTCGTCACAACATGTTGTTCCCTGAACATTTCATAAAGGTACAGGACCACTCCTGTTCTTCTACATGGAAACGTATTGCATGTGTAAAGGACAGGTAACACAATACTCTACTCAGCAAACTGGATGCAGTTTATCACAGTGTCATCTGTTTTGTTACTAAAACACCTTATACCACCCACCACTGCGACCGGTATGTTCTAGTCGGCTGGCCCTCGCTACATATTCGTCGCCAGACCCACTGGCTCAGGGTCATCTACAAGTTCATGCTAGGTAAAGCTCCGCCTTATCTCACTGGTCACGATGGCAAAACCCACCCAAAGCATGTGCTCCAGCAGGTGTATCTCACTGATCATCCCTAAAGCCAACACCTCATTTGGCCGCCTTTCCTTCCAGTTCTCTGCTGCCTGTGACTGGAACGAATTGCAAAAATCGTTGAAGTTGGAGACTTTTATCTCCCTCACCAACTTTAAACATCTGCTATCTGAGCAGCTAACCGATCGCTGCAGCTGTACATAGTCCATCGGTAAATAGCCCACCCATTTTACCTACCTCATCCCCATACTGTTTTTATTTATTTACTTTTCTGCTCTTTTGCACACCAATATCTCTACCTGCACATGACCATCTGATCATTTATCACTCCAGTGTTAATCTGCTAAATTGTAATTATTCGCCTACCTCCTCATGCCTTTTGCACACATAGTATATAGACTCTTTTTTTTCTTCTTTTTTTCTACTGTGTTATTGACTTGTTAATTGTTTACTCCATGTGTAACTCTGTGTTGTCTGTTCACACTGTTATGCTTTATCTTGCCAGGTCGCAGTTGTAAATGAGAACTTGTTCTCAACTAGCCTACCTGGTTAAATAGAGGTGAAATAAAATAAAAAATAAAATATTGTTCCAAATGGAGCTCTGAGTGTCAGTTAGTGAGCATTCTTTAGTCCTGTCATGTTCCCTGATTGGTCACACGCAGTATGTGCTACAGATGTGGGATGGTAATTTGATCACCCTTTTCAAGGACAACTTTGCTCCAATGCATAACATTTAAAACTAAGTGTATTTGAGGTTTAAAAAGGCTTCTGAAGTTTGTAATTTCCACTTTTAAATTTTAGACTTTAAATTTATCAACCCCTACAAAAATGTCCATGAATTATAATCCACATAATAATTCACATTTCCTCTTGTTGAAGGATTTTTTCCCCCCCTGCTTTAGCAAACAGTCTCAAATTTAAGATCCGACATACAGGTCTTTATTTATTTGCAGTCCGGTACAGTATGTGCAACATTAATACCAAGGCCAAGGAGCTGAGTATGTCTTATAGTAATGGTATAGCTGGGATATGTTCTCCCTTGGTTAGAAAAACAAGTCTTAACAGTGCCATCTTCGGCTTTGACAAATGTTTCTCAGAGAGTACTGAACTTGTAAAGTTCTCTCTTCTTTCTCTCCTTCTCTTTCTTTCTCTATTTTTCTTATCCACTGGAAGTAAAAAGCAGGACCATAGTTTTAAACTTAGTTTAGTCTGTCCTTGCCCTCGAGGGCTTGTATTTTCTCAGCCTCTGAGAGAACCACTTCCCCTAGGAAATCAATGCTTGACAGTAAAATATGGTCACATTATGAATGTCTCGGTCTGGTATTCCGTGGGTAAAAGTCCTTATCATGCAAAAACAGCCATGAAGATTAGAGTGAAATTATTAAAAAGGGTTTAAGCCTTAAACGGTTCACCGGGAATCACTCAGTGAGATTTATAGACCTGCCTCATTATACTAGAGTGCTTTGTCTTGTCGTCTCTCACACACACACACACACACACTTCTCTACAAAGCAACGAAACGACTAGCTCAAGAACTTTAAGAGCGGCAGACATCAGTCATGGCCTCAAATCAACTTCACATAGCATAAAGGCACACGCCACCCCAAAACAACAGAACTACACTTCCCCCTCCAACCCATGATAACCTATCAGAAAGGAGAAGAGAAAAGAAAACGGGCCATAGTGTTTGAAACACCCTCCTCGCCGCCTCGCACCCGGCACTTGAAACTGCCAATCGGATTTAGAATTTCCGCATGACTAAAGTAAGGTTGTGTCCCTTAGGGCTCTGGTCAATAGTAGTGCACTATATAAGGAATAGGATGCCGTTTGAGACGCAGTCCAAGTAATTAGTATGAATGCTATTCTAATCTGGCTAATAAATGAGCACAGTAAAATAGGTTAGTTAAAAGGGGCAGTCAGCAGATTCCAGCCCTATCCCTCAGCCTTTTTACCGAAACAGTGGTGTTGTAACAATTGTTCCAACTGCAGATTGCCCCTTTTAAGGGGGTTCTGAGTACCTCTCTGGGAGTAGCTATGAATCTAATAGCCTTCATTAGTCGGAATGGGTCCCTGATGGACACACACTGTTGTCTTCCTAGTTCACACATTCGTTTCCAAGAAGTGTCTGGATCATCATTTGAGTAGACAGTAGAGGCTAAATCCTAACTTCTGTCTAAGCTGAATTTTCACTTAGTCAGGCATTGATGTCAATGGGAGACTAAATATACATTTGACCCCAGTGGAATTTAGGATACTTGCATATGTGAGAACATTTTCTTGATGACTAACAATTGGGTGAAAAGTATTTGAGAAAACCAACCGATGTCTTTGAATTCTCTTCAATTATGTCAATTGATTCCGTCAATGGCTTTTCTAACGATGCATGTCATAGCTTAACACATGCTTAACACCCCAGCCATCCTAAAATCTAAACTTGATGCCCTCAATCTCACACAAATTATCAATGAACCTACCAGGTACCTCCCCAAAGCCTTCAACACGGGCACCCTCATAGATATCATCCTAACCAACTTGCCCTCTAAATACACCTCTGCTGTCTTCAACCAAGATCTCAGCGATCACTGCCTCATTGCCTGCATCTGTAATGGGTCAGCGGTCAAACGACCTCCACTCATCACTGTAAAACGCTCCCTGAAACACTTCTGCGAGCAGGCCTTTCTAATCGACCTGGCCGGGGTATCCTGGAAGGATATTGATCTCATCCCGTCAGTAGAGGATGCCTGGATATTTTTTTTAAATGCCTTCCTAACCATCTTAAATAAACATGCCCCATTCAAGAAATTTAGAACCAGAAACAGATATAGCCCTTGGTTCTCCCCAGACCTGACTGCCCTTAACCAACACAAAAACATCCTATGGCGTTCTGCATTAGCATCGAACAGCCCCCGTGATATGCAGCTGTTCAGGGAAGCTAGAAACCATTATGCACAGGCAGTTAGAAAAGCCAAGGCTAGCTTTTTCAAGCAGAAATTTGCTTCCTGCAACACTAACTCAAAAAAGTTCTGGGACACTGTAAAGTCCATGGAGAATAAGAACACCTCCTCCCAGCTGCCCACTGCACTGAAGATAGGAAACACTGTCACCACTGATAAATCCACCATAATTGAGAATTTCAATAAGCATTTTTCTACGGCTGGCCATGCTTTCCACCTGGCTACTCCTACCCCGGACAACTGCACTGCACCCCCAACAGCAACTCGCCCAAGCCTTCCCCATTTCTCCTTCTCCCAAATCCATTCAGCTGATGTTCTGAAAGAGCTGCAAAATCTGGACCCCTACAAATCAGCCGGGCTAGACAATCTGGACCCTTTCTTTCTAAAATTATCTGCAGAAATTGTTGCCACCCCTATTACTAGCCTGTTCAACCTCTCTTTCGTGTCGTCTGAGATTCCCAAAGATTGGAAAGCAGCTGCGGTCATCCCCCTCTTCAAAGGGGGGGATACTCTTGACCCAAACTGCTACAGACCTATATCTATCCTACCGTGCCTTTCTAAGGTCTTCGAAAGCCAAGTCAACAAACAGATTACCGACCATTTCGAATCTCACCATACCTTCTCTGCTATGCAATCTGGTTTCAGAGCTGGTCATGGGTGCACCTCTGCCACGCTCAAGGTCCTAAACGATATCTTAACCGCCATCGATAAGAAACATTACTGTGCAGCCGTATTCATTGATCTGGCCAAGGCTTTCGACTCTGTCAATCACCACATCCTCATCGGCAGACTCGACAGCCTTGGTTTCTCAAATGATTGCCTCGCCTGGTTCACCAACTACTTCTCTGACAGAGTTCAGTGTGTCAAATCGGAGGGTCTGCTGTCCGGACCTCTGGCAGTCTCTATGGGGGTGCCACAGGGTTCAATTCTTGGACCGACTCTCTTCTCTGTATACATCAATGAGGTCGCTCTTGCTGCTGGTGAGTCTCTGATCCACCTCTACGCAGACGACACCATTCTGTATACTTCCGGCCCTTCTTTGGACACTGTGTTAACAACCCTCCAGGCAAGCTTCAATGCCATACAACTCTCCTTCCGTGGCCTCCAATTGCTCTTAAATACAAGTAAAACTAAATGCATGCTCTTCAACCGATCGCTACCTGCACCTACCCGCCTGTCCAACATCACTACTCTGGACGGCTCTGACTTAGAATACGTGGACAACTACAAATACTTAGGTGTCTGGTTAGACTGTAAACTCTCCTTCCAGACCCATATCAAACATCTCCAATCCAAAGTTAAATCTAGAATTGGCTTCCTATTTCGCAACAAAGCATCCTTCACTCATGCTGCCAAACATACCCTTGTAAAACTGACCATCCTACCAATCCTCGACTTTGGCGATGTCATTTACAAAATAGCCTCCAATACCCTACTCAACAAATTGGATGCAGTCTATGCAATCCGTTTTGTCACCAAAGCCCCATATACTACCCACCATTGCGACCTGTACGCTCTCGTTGGCTGGCCCTCGCTTCATACTCGTCGCCAAACCCACTGGCTCCATGTCATCTACAAGACCCTGCTAGGCAAAGTCCCCCCTTATCTCAGCTCGCTGGTCACCATAGCATCTCCCACCTGTGGCACACGCTCCAGCAGGTATATCTCTCTAGTCACCCCCAGAACCAATTCTTTCTTTGGCCGCCTCTCCTTCCAGTTCTCTGCTGCCAATGACTGGAACGAACTACAAAAATCTCTGAAACTGGAAACACTTATCTCCCTCACTAGCTTTAAGCACCAACTGTCAGAGCAGCTCACAGATTACTGCACCTGTACATAGCCCACCTATAATTTAGCCCAAACAACTACCTCTTTCCCAACTGTATTTAATTTTATTTATTTATTTATTTTGCTCCTTTGCACCCCATTATTTTTATTTCTATTTTGCACATTCTTCCATTGCAAAACTACCATTCCAGTGTTTTACTTGCTATATTGTATTTACTTTGCCACCATGGCCTTTTTGCCTTTACCTCCCTTCTCACCACATTTGCTCACATTGTATATAGACTTGTTTATACTGTATTATTGACTGTATGTCTGTTTTACTCGATGTGTAACTCTGTGTCGTTGTATCTGTCGAACTGCTTTGCTTTATCTTGGCCAGGTCGCAATTGTAAATGAGAACTTGTTCTCAACTTGCCTACCTGGTTAAATAAAGGTAAAATAAAAATAAATAAAAAATAGCACGTTTTACACTTCCTGGGTTTGTAGGATTGTCTTTTGACATTTCTTGCAGTCATCGGTGCCGTGTACGGCCAATTCTTTTGAACTGTAATGGTTGCTATGTGACAGCCATAAGCAGTGACGGCCTCAATCACCCTGGCCCTGTTTTATTCTGAGTGAGGACAGACTAAACTCAGCTCCCACCAAAACACGTTCCCTCAAATGTACATGACCTGTTCAGCGTGGAGATTTGATCCATGGATCCCTATAATGGAAGACCATTTAATAAGGTTCCTGAAGGACGGAAGACGATTTAATAAGAGGTTAATAAGGTTCCTGAAGGAAGGAAGACCATTTAATAAGGTTCCTGAAGGAAGGAAGACCATTTAATAAGAGGTTAATAAGGTTCCTGAAGGAAGGAAGACCATTTAATAAGAGGTTAATAAGGTTCCTGAAGGAAGGAAGACCATTTAATAAGAGGTTAATAAGGTTCCTGAAGGAAGGAAGACCATTTAATAAGAGGTTAATAAGGTTCCTCAAGGAAGGACGACCATTTAACAAGAGGTTAATAAGGTTCCTGAAGGAAGAAAGACCATTTAATAAGGTTCCTGAAGGAAGGAAGACCATTTAATAAGAGGTTAATAAGGTTCCTGAAGGAAGGAAGACCATTTAATAAGAGGTTAATAAGGTTCCTGAAGGAAGGAAGACCATTTAATAAGAGGTTAATAAGGTTCCTGAAGGAAGGAAGACCATTTAATAAGAGGTTAATAAGGTTCCTGAAGGAAGGAAGACCATTTAATAAGAGGTTAATAAGGTTCCTGAAGGAAGGAAGACCATTTAATAAGGTTCCTGAAGGAAGGAAGACCATTTAATAAGAGGTTAATAAGGTTCCTGAAGGAAGGAAGACCATTTAATAAGAGGTTAATAAGGTTCCTGAAGGAAGGAAGACCATTTAATAAGGTTCCTGAAGGAAGGAAGACCATTTAATAAGAGGTTAATAAGGTTCCTGAAGGAAGGAAGACCATTTAATAAGAGGTTAATGAGGTTCCTGAAGGAAGGAAGACCATTTAATAAGGTTCCTGAAGGAAGGAAGACCATTTAATAAGAGGTTAATAAGGTTCCTGAGGAAGGAAGACCATTTAAGGTTCCTGAAGGAAGGAAGACCATTTAATAAGAGGTTAATAAGGTTCCTGAGGAAGGAAGACCATTTAATAAGGTTCCTGAAGGAAGGATGACCATTTAATAAGAGGTTAATAAGGTTCCTGAAGGAAGGAAGACCATTTAAGGTTCCTGAAGGAAGGAAGACCATTTAATAAGAGGTTAATAAGGTTCCTGAGGAAGGAAGACCATTTAATAAGGTTCCTGAAGGAAGGAAGACCATTTAATAAGAGGTTAATAAGGTTCCTGAGGAAGGAAGTCACTTCTTTTTTTCTCCTTTTTTTTCTTGTAACTTTAAAATGGCTTCCTGTCTAGTATTTTCAATTTAGATGTATCTGGTGTTACCATGCATCCATGGAAATCTAATTACACTTCCGTTATAGTCCATGTGCCACATTTAAAGTATTAAAGTATTTAAAGCATGTCAATTGAAAGTCGTTCACTCTCTAAGGCTTTGAGAGGATGGATAATACTACTTTAAGACACTTGTCAATGGAAGTGCATGATGGAAGTCCATTTTAATGGATCTTTTATGGGTTTATATGGTGTTGGATTGTCAGCGTGACTGACATGTTATTGAATTGATGACAATGATTTCTGAGGTTGCCTCTTTGTATGCGTGTAATGATGGTTCATTAATTTCTTCCCAATACCCTCAATCTGCAATAAGTGTATATGTCTTGGCTACAGCCAGTGTATTCATTTTTTACATGAGGTGTAGTCTCACCAAGGACAATGAACTGTGATGATGTCACCCATTGAATGAAATGACAACTGACCCTTGACCCTATGACATTCTTTTTCAAAATCAATATTTTGGCTCCTTTGTGTCTGTCGTTAGACCATGCATTGATTCTAGCCTGTGGAGCTTAAGTAACATTTTAAGTCCGACTGTGTTGCCCGTAATTAATTATTCATCTCAGACCCTGTTAGATTATGTCCCAACAAGACCAAAACAAAGCTGCTTATACAAAGCTAATATAACACATATATTAGACGTACTTAAACCTGTCTATCTGTGCCATTTTTTTAAAGTGTAATTTAAATAAAAGAATGAGGTCATTTCACAGAGGTTGGCGACAGTTTCAGGGAGGAAAGACTTTTCTCTGTGTCTAAGAAGATGGAGGAGGAACCATATCAACTATGAAAGTCTCCACTGCATACAGATGTAGGCTGTTAATTTGATCACCCTGTTGCAGGACAACTTTCCTGCATTGTAGGGTATTTTCAACTTGTAGTGTATTTGAGGTTAAAAAAGGCTTCTGGAGTTTGTAATTTCCACTTGGACATTTCAGACATGATTTGTCCCTTACACAAAATGTATCAACCCCTAGAAAATTGTGCATTAATTCTAATTGACATTTCATGTTGCTGCAGCATTATTTTCCAGCTGTAGCAAATTGGCTCAAATAAGGAGCCTACATTTGTACCTACAGCCACAGCTGTCAGAAGTCTCCATCCTACGATCTTAGTAAAAAGGTGAGGAACGTGGCAGTACGTTGAACTCAAGCTACTTGAAGCATGTCAGCCTTTTCGCTCCATCAGGCTAAGAAGCTGTAGTTGGTGAGGAATATAGGAAGACATTCCAGTTACACAAGAGTTTATGGCTGATATAGGGGATTTTCCACAAGTTCTACTGAACATGATAGTGGCCTTGGTTATACCTTTGGTAACGTCCATGGTAACGTCCATGGTGTGAGAGACCGTTCAGCTGAGTCACCACCAAGCCTCACTAGTTTACATCTCATGCACTTGTCATATAGGGAAGTGAAATCATGAAAAATGATAAACCTCTGACCTAATCGTTTGAACTGAAATGAACTGGTCTGGCGATATGGAATATGCTACATTCACAAGCAGACTGTTCACTAGTGTTACTCAAGGCAACATGTTTATTTTTGCAATTGTGTTAACAAAGGGATATTGTTTCTTTTCTGTGGGATGACTGGATTTAAGGCATGACTGTTTAAGTCGAGCGCTGGCTAAAGCTTAGCATGGCTTGAATGATTGGATCAGGGATAATCGTATAGAGGTATACATTCTAAAGGCTGAACATTGTTTTTGGTAGAAGCAGAAATGTATTGAAAAATGTGTGTGTGTGTGTGGGGGGGGGGGGGGTTACCACTAGGTGCATCCATGTGAATGAAGGTCACAATAGTCCTGTCCTCTGTCTCCAACCCATATTTCCTTTACCTACCAACACCATACCAAACCTCAATCTAGCTCCTGTTTTCTTTACATCCCAACACCAGACCAAATGTCAATCTAGCTCCGGTCTCCAGTCATTTAGCTTCACATTGATCTCTCACTGCACCAGTTAGCCAAGACAAGCCAATCCAGATGGATGTCTCTCTCTGAGTGTGTCTCAAATAGCTCCCTATTCCCGTCGTGGTTTTGACCTGCTTTTGACCACGTGCCTTAATAACCTTTTTGGGATAGGGGGCAGCATTTTCACTTTTGGATGAATAGCGTGCACAGAGTGAACTGCCTCCTACTCCCTGTGTGGGGGGGGGGGGTCTGGTCAACAGTAGTGCACTGAATAGGGTGCCATTTGGGACGCTGATCTCTCCTTCCCCAGCCATCCCCTAACCCACAGCCCCTCAATGTCCTTGACCTTGACTTGGTGGTGTTTTCTCCCTCCAGGCTCCTGATCCACTGCAGAGCCCAGGTCTCAGTACCACCATAGAAGCTATCGCAGTATGAACCGAGCTTTCAACAGGAGAAAAGGTAACAGCTCACTGTATTCATTGAGTGCATTTGAAATAACACCATGTTTCTTATACACAAACAGCACAGTCTTTTGAAAGCGTTGACCTCAAGTACTTACCCACTTGGCAAGACCTGGTTGAATCGACATTGTTTCCATGTCATTTTTATTCAAATTTAATGTGATGACATTGAATCAAAGTGGAAAACTGGATAAAAATAAATCAATGTAAGGGATTTTTTTTTTTTAACCTAAATATAATCAGATTTTTTGGGGTTTGATTTCATGTTCGCTGACAACTGAACCAAATGTAAACTTTGACATTGAAATGAGGTCTGTGTCCAGTGGGAAGAGACATTTCATGTTGTAGTTCTTTATGGAATATATGTGTTACTTACAGAACATCATGTAAAGGCAATTTGTACCTACTCAGGTCAATTTAATTCCTGATGAACAAATGTCTCAATTCTCTCAATCTCTTCATTAGTGTCGCTTTCTGTCGCTCTAGTCGTGTCTACACTTTACACTTACATGTGACTTCTGCTATCATAATACGAAGACGGATCTAGATGCACAAACGTGGCTTTGTCGTCAGATTGTGTTCAGATCTGTCTGACCACTTCAGGAGGTGGTCAGGGATGCATTGTGTGCAGATTTCTCCTCAGTCTGGATGCAATCAGGCTACCGAAACGCATGGCGTGGGCGACGTCATCAGCACTCCTCCCACAAGTCTCCAGAAAACGTGTGTTTTGGGACTGAGAGGCACCGTTTCATTAGAACGTTGGCAGAAATATGTTCCTATCATGTAGGGAACCTGTTTGCTGGCCTCAAATGGTATCCATCTAGCTAATATTTAGAAAAAACATTTGGCTAGAGTCATGCTAACTCGTTTGCAGTCCCTTTAGCGTTCCTTGTTAGCTTGCTGGCTAGCTACAGTAGTTAGCTACAGTAGTTAGCTACTGCCATCAGCTGTTGTGGCGTTATCATATTTAGCCTATTCCACCGTTTGTAGAATGCATAGTTGATTTAGAATATTGTGTGGGAATGGACACAATGTGGACCCATTTTAAATGTAGACAGACGCATGACGTGTTTGGAATTCCATAATCACAACTCCATTATCAGAATACAAAAGCTGCGTGAACTGTCACGTCTAGACAGTCTCTCGTTCTCGCTTGCGCTCTCTAAGCTGCAAAAACTCTAGACATGGCTGGTTACATCTGTCAGTGGGCTGATACAGGTGTCTCTGACCTGATGTTTTACTAGACTAGTGACTTTCCTCCTTTCTTAATATGCGTGCATATACGCCGCCTCTGGCCTCCGATGCTCCACCGCCTTTACCTCACCACCAACGTCTGACCAGAGTTTCTCACTTAGCAGTCACAGCAGTAGCTGGGTTTGGTGGTCTGAATATTTCATTAGGATGCTGTGAGGCACATTCTATTCTGTTGTCAGCCCCACTCTACAAATGTCCACTCACTTTCCTGCCACTACTTCTAAACGTGTGTGTGTGTGTGTGTGTGTGTGTGTGTGTGTGTGTGTGTGTGTGTGTGTGTGTGTGTGTGTGTGTACTGGATCTTAAAGCAGCCTCTACCCGTCCATCCATCTAGTACTCACACTTGTTGTGATGACAGTATTTCCAGGATTAGTTAGGGGACACATTGTTACTCTCCCACAGTCCCATTTCATGTACACATTTTATTTGGTTAATTTTGTCGTTTGTGATGTCTCCTATCTCAGAGACATATTTACATGGAGACCATCTGATGCAGAGAGGGTCTCCAAATGGGCCCCTATGGGCCCTGGTCAGAGAGAGTGCACTGTATAGGGCCATACGTTCGCATTTGAGACACTGCGTCTTTATAGTCTTTCCTGTTGGTCGTAAACTGTAGAGACACATTGGCACTGAATGTGATTAATCAAGGTGAATGAAAAATATATAGTATTTTCATGAGAACTATTCATTAGGTGTGGCTGTTCAATCCATACCTTGCAGTTAGTGTATATTATCACCGTCAAAGTGAGAAAGAGTTGGAATAAAATTACTGTGTGCTTTCCTACCAGAAAAAAAACGCAATGCATTTTCTTTATATCTGAACCACAAACCTCACTCTCTTGCGTCCCTGTTATATTAATGTACATGAATATTACAGATCAACTTACAGTACAATCAGTGCCAATGTGTCTACAGTATGGAGGTTACACTAATACTACCTGACCTCTGTATGGAGTTACACTAATACTACCTGATGTATCCCTCTATATGGAGGTTACACTAATACTGCCTGACCTCTGTATGGAGAATACACTAATACTACCTGATGTATCCCTCTACATGGAGTTTACACTAATACTACCTGATGTATCCCTCTATATGGAGTTTACACTAATACTACCTGACCTCTGTATGGAGTTTACACTAATACTACCTGATGTATCCCTCTATATGGAGGGTACACTAATACTACCTGATGTATCCCTCTACATGGAGATTACACTAATACTACCTGATGTATCCCTCTATATGGAGGTTACACTAATACTACCTGATGTATCCCTCTACATGGAGGTTACACTAATACTACCTGATGTATCCCTCTGTATGGAGGTTACACTAATACTACCTGGTGTATCCCTCTATATGGAGGTTACACTAATACTACCTGATGTATCCCTCTATATGGAGGTTACACTAATACTACCTGATGTATCCCTCTATATGGAGGTTACACTAATACTACCTGATGTATCCCTCTATATGGAGGTTACACTAATACTACCTGATGTATCCCTCTATATGGAGGTTACACTAATACTACCTGATGTATCCCTCTGTATGGAGGTTACACTAATACTACCTGACCTCTGTATGGAGGTTACACTAATACTACCTGCCCTCTATATGGAGGTTACACTAATACTACCTGCCCTCTATATGGAGGTTACACTAATACTACCTGCCCTCTATATGGAGGTTACACTAATACTACCTGATGTATCCCTCTACATGGAGGTTACACTAATACTACCTGATGTATCCCTCTATATGGAGGTTACACTAATACTACCTGATGTATCCCTCTATGTGGAGGTAACACTAATACTACCTGACCTCTATGGAGGTTACACTAATACTACCTGACCTCTATGGAGGTTACACTAATACTACCTGATGTATCCCTCTATATGGAGGTTACACTAATACTACCTGATGTATCCCTCTATGTGGAGGTTACACTAATACTACCTGATGTATCCCTCTACATGGAGGTTACACTAATACTACCTGATGTATCCCTCTATATGGAGGTTACACTAATACTACCTGACCTCTGTATGGAGGTTACACTAATACTACCTGCCCTCTATATGGAGGTTACACTAATACTACCTGCCCTCTATATGGAGGTTACACTAATACTACCTGATGTATCCCTCTACATGGAGGTTACACTAATACTATGTGATGTATCCCTCTATATGGAGGTTACACTAATACTACCTGATGTATCCCTCTATATGGAGGTTACACTAATACTACCTGATGTATCCCTCTATGTGGAGGTTACACTAATACTACCTGACCTCTATGTGGAGGTTACACTAATACTACCTGACCTCTATATGGAGGTTACACTAATACTACCGGACCTCTATGGAGGTTACACTAATACTACCTGACCTCTATGGAGGTTACACTAATACTACCTGACCTATATATGGAGGTTACACTAATACTGCCTGATGTATCCCTCTATATGGAGATTACACTAATACTACCTGACCTCTGTATGGAGGTTACACTAATACTACCTGATGTATCCCTCTATATGGAGGTTACACTAATACTACCTGACCTCTGTATGGAGGTTACACTAATACTACCTGATGTATCCCTCTACATGAAGGTTACACTAATACTACCTGACCTCTATATGGAGGTTACACTAATACTACCTGACCTCTATATGGAGGTTACACTAATACTACCGGACCTCTATGGAGGTTACACTAATACTACCTGACCTCTGTGGAGGTTACACTAATACTACCTGACCTATATATGGAGGTTACACTAATACTACCTGATGTATCCCTCTATATGGAGGTAACACTAATACTACCTGACCTCTATGGAGGTTACACTAATACTACCTGACCTATATATGGAGATTACACTAATACTACCTGATGTATCCCTCTACATGAAGGTTACACTAATACTACCTGATGTATCCCTCTACATGAAGGTTACACTAATACTACCTGACCTCTATATGGAGGTTACACTAATACTACCTGATGGATCCCTCTGTATGGAGGTAAAATCTGTATTCTCTCTCTCTCTCTTTCTCTCTCTCTCTCTCTCTCTCTGTGACCTTTCTGTAATATCCATGGTTCTGTATGGAATGTGGAAGGAAGGCTTGAGCACATGGGGAGCAGTAGCCTTTGATGTTGGAACTCAACTCAGCGGGGCCACTGGTCTAATGCCAATGCTAAAAATTGCTGTGGTTATGCTCACCTGTTATGTGAAGGTTAACATAGACACAGGCTTCATCGTTGATGGCATGTAGATAACTCCTGATACAAGACACTAGTTCCTCTTCTTGTTGTTGCATTAATGAAGATGAACACAATCACAGCAAATGCGTCATTGGTTTGTCTGTTACCTTTTTAAAAATATAATTTGTTTGTTGTGCCATCACTTTCCATCTCATTATTTAGCTTATAGATACTGCAGACACTTTCTGGGGAAGATGAACCCGGTTCAGTTCTAATCCTGTATCTGTTTAAGGCTTGGATGGCAAAGAATTGTATATATGTTTTAAATCTTAAACATGTAACTTTTTTTCTGTATCAAATTTCAATACATGTATGTACGGTTTTAACCTTCATTTGTTTGTTTCAGATAAATCTGGAGGGATGACAGCCCCAGAGGCTTTGGCCAAGAATCACATAGTGTACAATGTCAAGGTAGGATCTTCTAATTAAATTTCCGCCAGGCGTTGAGCTCAGAGGTGAATAGCACCATCTACTGGACAGAAAATGATGTGCCGTTTTATCGTGTTGCAGTTCCTTGGCGTAACAGAGGTTGACCAACCAAAAGGCACAGATGTCATAAGGATAGCAGTGAGAAAGCTGAAGGTATGCTCGTAAGAATTTCCCCCAGTACTCAAACAATTTTGATTTTATAGGACCTTAGATTTGTCAATGTCATAACGTACCATCCAAGCCACTACCTGTTCACCTCGCTATCATCTAGAAGGCGAGGTCAGTACAGGCGCATCAAAGCGAGCACCGAGACATTAAAAAACAGCTTCTACTGTATCTCAAGCCCATCAGACTGTTAAATAGCCATCACTAGCACAGAGGCTGCTGCCTACATTCAGACTTGAAATCATTGGCAACTTTAATAAATGGAACACTAGTCACTTTAATAATGTCACTTTTTAATTTAATAATGTTTACATATCTTGCATTACTCATCCTATATGTATGTTCGGCATTCTATACTATTCTTCTGTATCTTAGCCGATGCCGCTCTGACATTGCTCGACCATATATTTACATATTCTTAATTCCATTCCTTTACTTAGATTTGTGTGTATTGGGTACAGGTTGTGAAATTGTTAGATATTACTGCACTGTCGGAACTAGAAGCACTATAGCGCTACACCCGCAATAACATCTGCTAAACACGTGTATGTGACCAATAAAATTTGATTTTGATTTGACGTTTCAATCCTGCAGTTCCAAAGGCATATCAAGAAATCAGAGGGACACAAAACACCGAAGGTGGAGTTGCAGGTGTCCATCTACGGAGTGAAATTATTAGACCCCAAGACCAGAGTAAGTCCACTGTGAGGGGCCTCATAATAGGCCAGATTCATTGGGTCTTTTGTGAAGAATAAACTCACCAAGCAGTCAGCCTTTACTAAAGCGGTCTCTGTCTTAATATTATGTTTATGAGTAGAATTAGATTAAGCTCATTTATCTTCATTCATTATAGGATGTACAGCACAACTGTCAGCTTCATAGGATATCCTTCTGCGCGGACGACAAAACCGACAAGAGGATATTCACCTTCATCTGCACAGAGCCAGAGACCAAAAAACACATCTGTTATGTGTTCGACAGTGAAAAATGTGTAAGGAAAAAAGTATAATTTAGTGTTTGTTTTTCATGAGTTTTTATATGGATTCTTTAGAGGTTATAATAACCTTCTATGAATCTTAGATGTCAATTTATCAGAAGTTAGTCCATAGTATGAGGTCACGGTGGAATGGTAGCATTATTGAATTCATCCTAGCTAGTTGTTTCAGGTTTAAAGAGGTGTTAGGGGTTTTCTTTTTAAGCTAGTAGTTCTGAAAATAGTGGTCAAGAGCAAAATAGGCCCCTGAAAATCGTGTACTACATCATATATGTGCAACACATCAAAGGGTACTTTCACTAGATGTTTGAGGATACCCATGATGCACTGGATTGCAGGCAGAGGAGATCACCGTCAGCATTGGTCGAGCATTTGACCTGGCGTACAGGAAGTTTCTGGAGTCTGGCGGGAAAGACGTGGAGATGAGGAAACAGATCGGCAGTCTGCAGAAAAGAGTAAGTCTGCGTTCCTTCTAAACTCTCTGGTGCACTATTTAATCATGGGGAATGTAGTGCCACATCCAAACATAACTAGAGCATGAAAAAGGCCTGACAAAATGGGACCTCTTAGATTATGATCTTGTGTTTGTTGACTTTAGATTCTGGAACTGGAAACTGAAAATTCCAAGTTGAAAGAACGACTTCAAGATCTAGAGGATCACATGGCAGATTGTCAAGGCTCACCGGTAAATTAGCTACTAATCTAACAGTTTCTGTCTCACACTAATCTCTAGAAATGTCTGCCGTAACAATAGCTTACCTTCCTGACATCAGTGATAACAAATCACTACCTGTTTCTTCTTTCTCTGGCTGATTTCTCCTCAGCTTCTACACTTGAAACTCTTCTAACGAGGCCCACATGCTGCCGAGTCCCTCATCTATGTTCTGGGGGTGACAGTGTCAGCCTGAACGCCCTTTCCTTTCTAGAGATGTCCTCTGTGGCTCTAACCCCAGCCAGCTCTCCAGACTCCAGTATCTCCGCTGGTCTACTAACACCGCCACCCAGTAAACCTACCCAGCCCAGGCTACCACAGCATTATGGAGGTTGCTAC